>NW_027515723.1:0-72610 GCF_048772815.1 Callospermophilus lateralis | reverse complement strand
TGAGAACTCCTTTATTTTGTCAAGTTTCAAAGAGCTACTACAAACCATGTTGGATTTAGAGTTCCAAATTCATCTATCTGTATAGGAGAGAACAGAGGGAAACCTAAATATAAAAACTGCTACTGTACACGAACGCTTCAACCTAGAAGAACTAAATTTGCTGAGCCAAGTGGGATTTGTGTACTGATTATTAGCAACAAGTATCATCAAGATTGGGTGAAAAAATATTTGCTGGTATTTCGGAAACTCGTTATTTCTTAGAAGTTTGGCAACCCCTCTCAATGAAAGTGCTTTTCCACAGTCTGTGCCTTGGGGTACATGAAGAGGAAACAAACCATAGAGACAAAACTGAGAACTCCTTTATTTTGTCAAGTTTCAAGGAGCTAATACAAAGCATGTTGGATTTAGATTTCCAAATTCATCTATCTACATAGGAGAGAACAGAGGAAAACCTAAATATAAAAACTGCTACTGTAGACGAACGCTTCAACCTAGAAGAACAAAATTTGGTAAGCCAAGTGGGATTTGTGTACTGATCATTACCACCAAGTATCATCAAGATTGGGTTTAAAAATATTTGCTGGTATTTCGGAAACGCGTTATTTCTTAGAAGCTTGGCAACCCCTCTCAATGAAAGTGGTTTTCCACAGACTGTGCCTAGGGCTACTTGAAGAGGAAACAAACCATAGAGACAAATCTGAGAACTCCTTTATTTTGTCATGTTTCAAAGAGCTACTACAAACCATGTTGGATTTAGAGTTCCAAATTCATCTATCTATATTGGAGAGAACAGAGAGAAACCTAAATATAAAAACTGCTACTGTAGACGAACGCTTCAACCTAGAAGAACAAAATTTGGTGAGCCAAGTGGGATTTATGTACTGATCATTACCACCAAGTATCACCAAGATTGTGTGAGAAAATATTTGCTGGTATTTCGGAAACTCGTTATTTCTTAGAAGCTTGGCAAACCATCTCAATAAAAGTGCTTTCCACAGTCTGTGCCTAGGGCTACTTTAAGAGGCAACAAACCATAGAGACAAAACTGAGAACTCCTTTATTTTGTCAAGTTTCAAAGAGCTACTACAAACCATTTTGGATTTAGAGTTCCATATTCCTCTATCTTTATAGGAGAGAACAGAGGGAAACCTAAATATAAAAACTGCTACTGTAGACGAACGCTTCAACCTAGAAGAACAAAATTTGGTGAGCCAAGTGGGATTTGTGTACTGATCATTACCACCAAGTATCATCAAGATTGGGTGAAAAAATATTTGCTGGTATTTCGGAAACTCGTGATTTCTTAGAAGCTTGGCAACCCCTCTCAATGAAAGTGCTTTTCCACAGTCTGTGCCTAGGGCTACTTGAAGAGGAAACAAACCATAGAGACAAAACTGACAACTCCTTTATTTTGTCAAGTTTCAAAGAGCTACTACAAACCATGTTGGATTTAGAGTTCCAAATTCATCTATCTGTATAGGAGAGAACAGAGTGAAACCTAAATATAAAAACCGCTACTGTACAGGAACGCTTCAACCAAGAAAAACAAAATTTGGTGAGCCAAGTGGGATTTGTGTACTGATCATTACCACCAAGTATTATCAAGATTAGGTGAAAAAATATTTGCTGGTATTTCGGAAACTCGTTATTTCTTGAAATTTTGCAACCCATCTCAATGAAAGTGCTTTCCAAAGTCTGTGCCTAGGGCTACTTGAAGAGGAAACAAACCATAGCGACAAAACTGAGAACTTCTTTATTTTGTCAAGTTTCAAAGAGCTACTACAAACTTGTTGGATTTAGAGTTCCAAATTCATCTTTCTATATAGGAGAGAACAGAGGGAAACCTAAATATAAAAACTGCTACTGTAGACAAACGCTTCAACCTAGAAGAACAAAATTTGGTGAGCCAAGTGGGATTTGTGTACTGATCATTAGCACCAAGTATCATCAAGATTGGGTGAAAAAATATTTGCTGGTATTTCGGAAACTCGTTATTTCTTAGAAAGTTGGCAACCCCTCTCAATGAAAGTGCTTTTCCACAGTCTGCGCCTAGGGCTATTTGAAAGGAAACAAACCATAGAGACAAAACTGAGAACTCCTTTATTTTTTCAAGTTTCAAAGAGCTACTACAAACCATGTTGGATTTAGAGTTCCAAATTCATCTTTCTATATAGGACAGAACAGAGGGAAACCTAAATATAAAAACTGCTACTGTAGACGAACGCTTCAACCTAGAAGAACAAAATTAGGTGAGCCAAGTGGGATTTGTGTACTGATCATTACCACCAAGTATCATCAAGTTTGGGTGAAAAACTATTTGCTGTTATTTCGGAAACTCGTTATTTCGTAGAAGCTTGGCAACCCCTCTCAATGAAAGTGCTTTTCCACAGTGTGTGCCTAGGGCTACTTGAAGAGGAAACAAACCATAGAGACAAAACTGTCAACTCCGTTATTTTGTCAAGTTTCAAAGAGCTACTACAAACCATGTTGGATTTAGAGTTCCAAATTCATCTATCTATATGGGAGAGAACAGAGGAAAACCTAAATATAAAAACTGCTACTGTAGACGAACGCTTCAACCTAGAAGAACAAAATTTGGTGAGCCAAGTGGGATTTGTGTACTGATCATTACCCCCAAGTATCATCAAGTTTGGGTGAAAAAATATTTGCTTGTATTTCGGAAACTCGTTATTTCTTAGAAGCTTGGCAACCCCTCTCAATGAAAGTGCTTTCCACAGTCTGTGCCTAGGGCTACTTGAAGAGGAAACAAACCATAGAGACAAAACTGAGAACTCCTTTATTTTGTCAAGTTTCAAAGAGCTACAACAAACCATGTTGGATTTAGAGTTCCAAATTCATCTATCTATATATCTGAGAATCGAGGGAAACCTAAATATAAAAACTGCTAGTGTAGACGAACGCTTCAACCTAGAAGAACAAAATTTGGTGAGCCAAGTGGGATTTGTGTAGTGATCATTATCACCAAGTATCATCAAGATTGGGTGAATAAATATTTGCTGGTATTTCGGAAACTCGTTATTTCTTAGAAGCTTGGCAACCCATCTCAATGAAAGTGCTTTTCCACAGTGTGTGCCTAGGGCTAATTGAAGAGGAAACAAACCATAGAGACAAACTGAGAACTCCGTTATTTTTTCAAGTTTCAAAGAGCTACTACAAACCATGTTGGATTTCGAGTTCCAAATTCATCTATCTATATAGGAGAGAACAGGGGGAAAAATAAATATAAAAACTGCTACTGTAGATGAACGCTTCAACCTAGAAGAAAAAATTTGGTGAGCCAAGTGGGATTTGTGTACTGATCATTGCCACCAAGTATCATCAAGATTCGGTGAAAAAATATTTGCTGGTATTTGAGAAACTCGTAATTTCTTAGAAGCTTGGCAACCCCTCTCAATGAAAGTGCTTTTCCACAGTGTGTGCCTAGGGCTACTTGAAGAGGAAACAAACCATAGCGACAAAACTGAGAACTCCTTTATTTTGTCAAGTTTCAAAGAGCTAGTACAAACCATGTTGGATTTCGAGTTCCAAATTCATCTATCTATATAGGAGAGAACAGAGGGTAACCTAAATATAAAAACTGCTACTGTAGACGAACGCTTCAACCTAGAATAACAAAATTTGGTGAGCCAAGTTGGAAATGTGTACTAATCATTACCTCCAAGTATCATCAAGATTGGGTGAAAAAATATTTGCTGGTATTTCGGAAACTCGTTATTTCTTAGAAGCTTGGCAACCCCTCTCAATGAAAGTGCTTTTCCAAGGTCTGTGCCTAGGGCTACTTGAAGAGGAAACAAACCATAGAGACAAAACTGAGAACTCCTTTATTTTGTCAAGTTTCAAAGAGCTACTACAAACCATGTTGGATTTAGAGTTCCAAGTTCGTCTTTCTATATAGGAGAGAACAGAGGGAAACCTAAATATAAAAACTGCTATTGTAGAGGAACGCTTCAACCTAGAAGAACAAAATTTGGTGAGCCAAGTGGGATTTGTGTACTGATCATTTGCACAAAGTATCATCAAGATTGGGTGAAAAAATATTTGCTGGTATATCGGACACTCGTTATTTCTTAGAAGCTTGGCAACCCCTCCCAATGAAAGTGGTTTTCCACAGTCTGTGCCTAGGGCTAATTGAAGAGGAAACAAACCATAGAGACAAAACTGAGAACTCCTTTATTTTGTCAAGTTTTTAAGAGCTACTACAATCCATGTTGGATTTAGAGTTCCAAATTCATCTATCTATATGGGAGAGAACAGATTGAAACCTAAATATAAAAACTGCTACTGTAGACGAATGCTTCAACCTAGAAGAACAAAATTTGGTGAGCCAAGTGGGAGTTGTGTACTTATCATTACCACCAAGTCTCATGAAGATTGGGTGAAAAAATATTTGCTGGTATTTCGGAAACTCGTTATTTCTTAGAAAGTTGGCAACCCCTCTCAATGAAAGTGCTTTTCCACAGTCTGCGCCTAGGGCTATTTGAAAGGAAACAAACCATAGAGACAAAACTGAGAACTCCTTTATTTTTTCAAGTTTCAAAGAGCTACTACAAACCCTGTTGGATTTAGAGTTCCAAATTCATCTTTCTATATAGGACAGAACAGAGGGAAACCTAAATATAAAAACTGCTACTGTAGACGAACGCTTCAACCTAGAAGAACAAAATTAGGTGAGCCAAGTGGGATTTGTGTACTGATCATTACCACCAAGTATCATCAAGTTTGGGTGAAAAACTATTTGCTGGTATTTCGGAAACTCGTTATTCCTTAGAAGCTTGGCAACCCCTCTCAATGAAAGTGCTTTACCACAGTCTGTGCCTAGGGCTACTTGAAGAGGAAACAATCCATAGAGACCAAACTGAGAACTCCTTTATTTTGTCAAGTTTCAAAGAGCTACTACAAACCATGTTGGATTTAGAGTTCCAAATTCATCTTTCTATATAGGAGAGAACAGAGGGAAACCTAAATATAAAAACTGCTACTGTAGACGAACGCTTCAACCTAGAAGAACAAAATTTGGTGAGCCAAGTGGGATTTGTGTACTGATCATTACCACCAAGTCTCATCAAGATTGGGTTAAAAAAATATTTGCTGGTATTTCGGAAACTCGTAATTTCTTAGAAGCTTGGCAACCCCTCTCAATGAAAGTGCTTTTCCACAGTCTGTGCCTAGGGCTACTTGAAGAGGAATCAAACCATAGAGACAAAACTGAGAACTCCTTTATTTTGTCAAGTTTCAAAGAGCTACTACAAACCTTGTTGGATTTAGAGTTCCAAATTCATCTATTTATATGGGAGAGAACAGAGGGAAACCTAAATATAAAAACTGCTACTGTAGACGAACGCCTCAACCTAGAAGAACAAAATTTGGTCAGCCAAGTGGGATTTGTGTACTGATCATTTGCACAAAGTATCATCAAGATTGGGTGAAAAAATATTTGCTGGTATATCGGACACTCGTTATTTCTTAGAAGCTTGGCAACCCCTCTCAATGAAAGTGGTTTTCCACAGTCTGTGCCTAGGGCTACTTGAAGAGGAAACAAACCATAGAGACAAAACTGAGAACTCCTTTATTTTGTCAAGTTTTTAAGAGCTACTACAAACCATGTTGGATTTAGAGTTCTAAATTCATCTATCTATATGGGAGAGGACAGAGGGAAACCTAAATATAAAAATTGCTACTGTAGACGAATTCTTCAACCTAGAAGAACAAAATTTGGTGAGCCAAGTGGGAGTTGTGTACTGATCATTACCACCAAGTCTCATCAAGATTGGGTGAAAAAATATTTGCTGGTATTTCGGAAACTCGTTATTTCTTAGAAAGTTGGCAACCCCTCTCAATGAAAGTGCTTTTCCACAGTCTGCGCCTAGGGCTATTTGAAAGGAAACAAACCATTGAGACAAAACTGAGAACTCCTTTATTTTTTCAAGTTTCAAAGAGCTACTACAAACCATGTTTGTATTTAGAGTTCCAAATTCATCTTTCTATATAGGACAGAACAGAGGGAAACCTAAATATAAAAACTGCTACTGTAGACGAACGCTTCAACCTAGAAGAACAAAATTAGGTGAGCCAAGTGGGATTTGTGTACTGATCATTACCACCAAGTATCATCAAGTTTGGGTGAAAAACTATTTGCTGGTATTTCGGAAACTCGTTATTCCTTAGAAGCTTGGCAACACCTCTCAATGAAAGTGCTTTACCACAGTCTGTGCCTAGGGCTACTTGAAGAGGAAACAAACCATAGAGACAAAACTGAGAACTCCTTTATTTTGTCAAGTTTCAAAGAGCTACTACAAACCATGTTGGATTTAGAGTTCCAAATTCATCTTTCTATATAGGAGAGAACAGAGGGAAACCTAAATATAAAAACTGCTACTGTAGACGAACGCTTCAACCTAGAAGAACAAAATTTGGTGAGCCAAGTGGGATTTGAGTACTGATCATTACCACCAAGTATCATCAAGATTGGGTTAAAAAAATATTTGCTGGTATTTCGGAAACTCGTAATTTCTTAGAAGCTTGGCAACCCCTCTCAATGAAAGTGCTTTTCCACAGTCTGTGCCTAGGGCTACTTGAAGAGGAATCAAACCATAGAGACAAAACTGAGAACTCCTTTATTTTGTCAAGTTTCAAAGAGCTACTACAAACCTTGTTGGATTTAGAGTTCCAAATTCATCTATTTATATGGGAGAGAACAGAGGGAAACCTAAATATAAAAACTGCTACTGTAGACGAACGCCTCAACCTAGAAGAACAAAATTTGGTCAGCCAAGAGGGATTTGTGTACTGATCATTACCACCAAGTATTATCAAGATTGGGTGAAAATATATTTGCTGGTATTTCGGAAACTCGTTATTTCCTAGAAGCTTGGCAACACCTCTCAATGTAAGTGCTTTCCACAGCCTGTGCCTAGGGCTACTTGAAGAGGAAACAAACCATAGAGACAAAACTGAGAACTCCTTTATTTTGTCAAGTTTCAAAGAGTTACTACAAACCATGTTAAATTTAGATTTCCAAATTCATCTATCTATATATAAGAGAATCAAGGGAAACCTTAATATAAAAACGGCTACTGTAGACGAACGCTTCAACCTAGAAGAACAAAATTTGGTGAGCCAAGTGGGATTTGTGTACTGATCATTACCACCAAGTATCATCAAGATTGGGTGAAAAAACATTTGCTGGTATTTCGGAAACTCGTTATTTCTTAGAATCTTGGCAACCCCTCTCAATGAAAGTGCTTTTCCACAGTCTGTGCCTAGGACTACTTGAAGAGGAAACAAACCATAGCGACAAAACTAAGATCTCCTTTATTGTGTTAAGTTTCAAAGAGCTACCACAAACCATGTTGGATTTAGAGTTCCAAATTCATCTATCTATATAGGAGAGAACAAAGGGAAACCTAAATATAAAAACTGCTACTGTAGACGAACGCTTCAACCTAGATGAACAAAATTTGCTGAGCCAAGTGGGATTTGTGTACTGATCATTAGCACCATTATCATCAAGATTGGGTGAAAAAATATTTGCTGGTATTTCGGAAACTCGTAATTTCTTAGAAGCTTGGCAACCCCTCTCAATGAAAGTGCTTTTCCACAGTCTTGCCTAGGTCTAGTTGAAGAGGAAACAAACCATAGAGACAAAACTGAGAACTCCTTTATTTTGTCAAGTTTCAAAGATCTACTACAAACCATGTTGGATTTAGAGTTCCAAATTCATCTATCTATATGGGAGAGAACAGAGGAAAACCTAAATATAAAAACTGCTACTGTAGACGAACGCTTCAACCTAGAAGAACAAAATTTGGTGAGCCAAGTGGGATTTGTGTACTGATCATTACCCCCAAGTATCATCAAGTTTGGGTGAAAAAATATTTGCTGGTATTTCGGAAACTCGTTATTTCTTAGAAGCTTGGCAACCCCTCTCAATGAAAGTGCTTTCCACAGTCTGTGCCTAGGGCTACTTGAAGAGGAAACAAACCATAGAGACAAAACTGAGAACTCCTTTATTTTGTCAAGTTTCAAAGAGCTACAGCAAACCATGTTTGATTTAGAGATCCAAATTCATCTATCTATATATCTGAGAATCGAGGGAAACCTAAATATAAAAACTGCTACTGTAGACGAACGCTTCAACCTAGAAGAACAAAATTTGGTGAGCCAAGTGGGATTTGTGTAGTGATCATTATCACCAAGTATCATCAAGATTGGGTGAATAAATATTTGCTGGTATTTCGGAAACTCGTTATTTCTTAGAAGCTTGGCAACCCATCTCAATGAAAGTGCTTTTCCACAGTGTGTTCCTAGGGCTACTTGAAGAGGAAACAAACCATAGAGACTAAACTGAGAACTCCTTTATTTTGTCAAGTCTCAAAGAGCTACTACAAACCATGTTGGATTTAGAGTTCCAAATTCATCTATCTATATATGAGATAACAGAGGGAAACCTAAATATAAAAACTGCTACTGTAGACGAACGCTTCAACCTAGAAGAACAAAATTTGGTGAGCCAAGTGGGATTTGTGTACTGATCATTACCCCCAAGTATCATCAAGTTTGGGTGAAAAAATATTTGCTGGTATTTCGGAAACTCGTTATTTCGTAGAAGCTTGGCAACCCCTCTCAATGAAAGTGCTTTTCCACAGTGTGTGCCTAGGGCTACTTGAAGAGGAAACAAACCATAGAGACAAACTGAGAACTCCGTTATTTTTTCAAGTTTCAAAGAGCTACTACAAACCATGTTGGATTTCGAGTTCCAAATTCATCTATCTATATAGGAGAGAACAGGGGGAAAAATAAATATAAAAACTGCTACTGTAGATGAACGCTTCAACCTAGAAGAACAAAATTTGGTGAGCCAAGTGGGATTTGTGTACTGATCATTACCACCAAGTATCATCAAGATTCGGTGAAAAAATATTTGCTGGTATTTGAGAAACTCGTAATTTCTTAGAAGCTTGGCAACCCCTCTCAATGAAAGTGCTTTTCCACAGTGTGTGCCTAGGGCTACTTGAAGAGGAAACAAACCATAGCGACAAAACTGAGAACTCCTTTATTTTGTCAAGTTTCAAAGAGCTAGTACAAACCATGTTGGATTTCGAGTTCCAAATTCATCTATCTATATAGGAGAGAACAGAGGGTAACCTAAATATAAAAACTGCTACTGTAGACTAACGCTTCAACCTAGAATAACAAAATTTGGTGAGCCAAGTTGGAAATGTGTACTAATCATTACCTCCAAGTATCATCAAGATTGGGTGAAAAAATATTTGCTGGTATTTCGGAAACTCGTTATTTCTAAGAAGCTGGGCAACCCCTCTCAATGAAAGTGCTTTTCCAAGGTCTGTGCCTAGGGCTACTTGAAGAGGAAACAAACCATAGAGACAAAACTGAGAACTCCTTTATTTTGTCAAGTTTCAAAGAGCTACTACAAACCATGTTGGATTTAGAGTTCCAAGTTCATCTTTCTATATAGGAGAGAACAGACGGAAACCTAAATATAAAAACTGCTACTGTAGAGGAACGCTTCAACCTAGAAGAACAAAATTTGGTGAGCCAAGTGGGATTTGTGTACTGATCATTTGCACAAAGTATCATCAAGATTGGGTGAAAAAATATTTGCTGGTATATCGGACACTCGTTATTTCTTAGAAGCTTGGCAACCCCTCCCAATGAAAGTGGTTTTCCACAGTCTGTGCCTAGGGCTACTTGAAGAGGAAACAAACCATAGAGACAAAACTGAGAACTCCTTTATTTTGTCAAGTTTTTAAGAGCTACTACAATCCATGTTGGATTTAGAGTTCCAAATTCATCTATCTATATGGGAGAGAACAGAGGGAAACCTAAATATAAAAATTGCTACTGTAGACGAATGCTTCAACCTAGAAGAACAAAATTTGGTGAGCCAAGTGGGAGTTGTGTACTGATCATTACCACCAAGTCTCATGAAGATTGGGTGAAAAAATATTTGCTGGTATTTCGGAAACTCGTTATTTCTTAGAAAGTTGGCAACCCCTCTCAATGAAAGTGCTTTTCCACAGTCTGCGCCTAGGGCTATTTGAAAGGAAACAAACCATAGAGACAAAACTGAGAACTCCTTTATTTTTTCAAGTTTCAAAGAGCTACTACAAACCATGTTGGATTTAGAGTTCCAAATTCATCTTTCTATATAGGACAGAACAGAGGGAAACCTAAATATAAAAACTGCTACTGTAGACGAACGCTTCAACCTAGAAGAACAAAATTAGGTGAGCCAAGTGGGATTTGTGTACTGATCATTACCACCAAGTATCATCAAGTTTGGGTGAAAAACTATTTGCTGGTATTTCGGAAACTCGTTATTCCTTAGAAGCTTGGCAACCCCTCTCAATGAAAGTGCTTTACCACAGTCTGTCCGTAGGGCTACTTGAAGAGGAAACAAACCATAGAGACCAAACTGAGAACTCCTTTATTTTGTCAAGTTTCAAAGAGCTACTACAAACCATGTTGGATTTAGAGTTCCAAATTCATCTTTCTATATAGGAGAGAACAGAGGGAAACCTAAATATAAAAACTGCTACTGTAGACGAACGCTTCAACCTAGAAGAACAAAATTTGGTGAGCCAAGTGGGATTTGTGTACTGATCATTACCACCAAGTATCATCAAGATTGGGTTAAAAAAATATTTGCTGGTATTTCGGAAACTCGTAATTTCTTAGAAGCTTGGCAACCCCTCTCAATGAAAGTGCTTTTCCACAGTCTGTGCCTAGGGCTACTTGAAGAGGAATCAAACCATAGAGAAAAAACTGAGAACTCCTTTATTTTGTCAAGTTTCAAAGAGCTACTACAAACCTTGTTGGATTTAGAGTTCCAAATTCATCTATTTATATGGGAGAGAACAGAGGGAAACCTAAATATAAAAACTGCTACTGTAGACGAACGCCTCAACCTAGAAGAACAAAATTTGGTCAGCCAAGTGGGATTTGTGTACTGATCATTACCACCAAGTATTATCAAGATTGGGTGAAAATATATTTGCTGGTATTTCGGAAACTCGTTATTTCCTAGAAGCTTGGCTACACCTCTCAATGTAAGTGCTTTCCACAGTCTGTGCCTATGGCTACTTGAAGAGGAAACAAACCATAGAGACAAAACTGAGAACTCCTTTATTTTGTCAAGTTTCAAAGAGCTACTACAAACCATGTTGGATTTAGAGTTCCAAATTCATCTATCTATATATAAGAGAATCAAGGGAAACCTTAATATAAAAACGGCTACTGTAGACGAACGCTTCAACCAAGAAGAACAAAATTTGGTGAGCCAAGTGGGATTTGTGTACTGATCATTACCACCAAGTATCATCAAGTTTGGGTGAATAAATATTTGCTGGGGTTTCGGAAACTCGTTTTTTCTTAGACGCTTGGCAACCCATCTCAATTAAAATGCTTTTCCACAGTGTGTGCCTAGGGCTACTTGAAGAGGAAACAAACCATAGAGACAAAACTGAGAACTCCTTTATTTTGTCAAGTTTCAAAGAGCAACTACAAACCATGTTGGATTTAGAGTTCCAAATTCATCTATCTATATATCAGAGAATCGAGGGAAACCCAAACATAAAAACTGCTACTGTAGACGAACGCTTCAACCTAGAAGATCAAAATTTGGTGAGCCAAGTTGGAAATGTGTACTGATCATTACCTCCAAGTATCATCAAGATTGGGTGAAAAAATATTTGCTGGTATTTCGGAAACTCGTTATTTCGTAGAAGCTTGGCAACCCCTCTCAATGAAAGTGCTTTTCCACAGTCTGTGCCTAGGCCTACTTGAAGAGGAAACAAACCATAGAGACAAAACTGAGAACTCCTTTATTTTCAAGTTTCAAAGAGCTACTACAAACCATGTTGGATTTAGAGTTCCAAGTTCATCTTTCTATATAGGAGAGAACAGAGGGAAACATAAATATAAAAACTGCTACTGTAGAGGAACGCTTCAACCTAGAAGAACAAAATTTGGTGAGCCAAGTGGGATTTGTGTACTGATCATTTGCACAAAGTATCATCAAGATTGAGTGAAAAAATATTTGCTGGTATATCGGACTCTCGTTATTTCTTAGAAGCTTGGCAACCCCTCTCAATGAAAGTGGTTTTCCACAGTCTGTGCCTAGGGCTACTTGAAGAGGAAACAAACCATAGAGACAAAACTGAGAACTCCTTTATTTTGTCAAGTTTTTAAGAGCTACTACAAACCATGTTGGATTTAGAGTTCTAAATTCATCTATCTATATGGGAGAGAACAGAGGGAAACCTAAATATAAAAATTGCTACTGTAGACGAATTCTTCAACCTAGAAGAACAAAATTTGGTGAGCCAAGTGGGAGTTGTGTACTGATCATTACCACCAAGTCTCATCAAGATTCTGTGAAAAAATATTTGCTGGTATTTCGGAAACTCGTTATTTCTTAGAAAGTTGGCAACCCCTCTCAATGAAAGTGCTTTTCCACAGTCTGCGCCTAGGGCTATTTGAAAGGAAACAAACCATTGAGACAAAACTGAGAACTCCTTTATTTTTTCAAGTTTCAAAGAGCTACTACAAACCATGTTTGTATTTAGAGTTCCAAATTCATCTTTCTATATAGGACAGAACAGAGGGAAACCTAAATATAAAAACTGCTACTGTAGACGAACGCTTCAACCTAGAAGAACAAAATTAGGTGAGCCAAGTGGGATTTGTGTACTGATCATTACCACCAAGTATCATCAAGTTTGGGTGAAAAACTATTTGCTGGTATTTCGGAAACTCGTTATTCCTTAGAAGCTTGGCAACCCCTCTCAATGAAAGTGCTTTACCACAGTCTGTGCCTAGGGCTACTTGAAGAGGAAACAAACCATAGAGACAAAACTGAGAACTCCTTTATTTTGTCAAGTTTCAAAGAGCTACTACAAACCATGTTGGATTTAGAGTTCCAAATTCATCTTTCTATATAGGAGAGAAAAGAGGGAAACCTAAATATAAAAACTGCTACTGTAGACGAACGCTTCAACCTAGAAGAACAAAATTTGGTGAGCCAAGTGGGATTTGTGTACTGATCATTACCACCAAGTATCATCAAGATTGGGTTAAAAAAAATATTTGCTGGTATTTCGGAAACTCGTAATTTCTTAGAAGCTTGGCAACCCCTCTCAATGAAAGTGCTTTTCCACAGTCGGTGCCTAGGGCTACTTGAAGAGGAATCAAACCATAGAGACAAAACTGAGAACTCCTTTATTTTGTCAAGTTTCAAAGAGCTACTACAAACCTTGTTGGATTTAGAGTTCCAAATTCATCTATTTATATGGGAGAGAACAGAGGGAAACCTAAATATAAAAACTGCTACTGTAGACGAACGCCTCAACCTAGAAGAACAAAATTTGGTCAGCCAAGTGGGATTTGTGTACTGATCATTACCACCAAGTATTATCAAGATTGGGTGAAAATATATTTGCTGGTATTTCGGAAACTCGTTATTTCCTAGAAGCTTGGCAACACCTCTCAATGTAAGTGCTTTCCACAGCCTGTGCCTAGGGCTACTTGAAGAGGAAACAAATCATAGAGACAAAACTGAGAACTCCTTTATTTTGTCAAGTTTCAAAGAGTTACTACAAACCATGTTAAATTTAGATTTCCAAATTCATCTATCTATATATAAGAGAATCAAGGGAAACCTTAATATAAAAACGGCTACTGTAGACGAACGCTTCAACCTAGAAGAACAAAATTTGGTGAGCCAAGTGGGATTTGTGTAATGATCATTACCAACAAGTATCATCAAGATTGGGTGAAAAAACATTTGCTGGTATTTCGGAAACTCGTTATTTCTTAGAATCTTGGCAACCCCTCTCAATGAAAGTGCTTTTCCACAGTCTGTGCCTAGGGCTACATGAAGAGGAAACAAACCATAGCGACAAAACTGAGATCTCCTTTATTGTGTTAAGTTTCAAAGAGCTACCACAAACCATGTTGGATTTAGAGTTCCAAATTCATCTATCTATATAGGAGAGAACAAAGGGAAACCTAAATATAAAAACTGCTACTGTAGACGAACGCTTCAACCTAGATGAACAAAATTTGGTGAGCCAAGTGGGATTTGTGTACTGATCATTAGCACCATTATCATCAAGATTGGGTGAAAAAATATTTGCTGGTATTTCGGAAACTCGTAATTTCTTAGAAGCTTGGCAACCCCTCTCAATGAAAGTGCTTTTCCACAGTCTTGCCTAGGTCTAGTTGAAGAGGAAACAAACCATAGAGACAAAACTGAGAACTCCTTTATTTTGTCAAGTTTCAAAGAGCTACTACAAACCATGTTGGATTTAGAGTTCCAAATTCATCTATCTATATGGGAGAGAACAGAGGAAAACCTAAATATAAAAACTGCTACTGTAGACAACGCTTCAACCTAGAAGAACAAAATTTGGTGAGCCAAGTGGGATTTGTGTACTGATCATTACCCCCAAGTATCATCAAGTTTGGGTGAAAAAATATTTGCTGGTATTTCGGAAACTCGTTATTTCTTAGAATCTTGGCAACCCCTCTCAATGAAAGTGCTTTCCACAGTCTGTGCCTAGGGCTACTTGAAGAGGAAACAAACCATAGAGACAAAACTGAGAACTCCTTTATTTTGTCAAGTTTCAAAGAGCTACAGCAAACCATGTTGGATTTAGAGTTCCAAATTCATCTATCTATATATCTGAGAATCGAGGGAAACCTAAATATAAAAACTGCTACTGTAGACGAACGCTTCAACCTAGAAGAACAAAATTTGGTGAGCCAAGTGGGATTTGTGTAGTGATTGTTATCACCAAGTATCATCAAGATTGGGTGAATAAATATTTGCTGGTATTTCGGAAACTCGTTATTTCTTAGAAGCTTGGCAACCCATCTCAATGAAAGTGCTTTTCCACAGTGTGTTCCTAGGGCTACTTGAAGAGGAAACAAACCATAGAGACTAAACTGAGAACTCCTTTATTTTGTCAAGTCTCAAGGAGCTACTACAAACCATGTTGGATTTAGAGTTCCAAATTCATCTATCTATATATGAGATAACAGAGGGAAACCTAAATATAAAAACTGCTACTGTAGACGAACGCTTCAACCTAGAAGAACAAAATTTGGTGAGCCAAGTGGGATTTGTGTACTGATCATTACCCCCAAGTATCATCAAGTTTGGGTGAAAAAATATTTGCTGGTATTTCGGAAACTCGTTATTTCGTAGAAGCTTGGCAACCCCTCTCAATGAAAGTGCTTTTCCACAGTGTGTGCCTAGGGCTACTTGAAGAGGAAACAAACCATAGAGACAAACTGAGAACTCCGTTATTTTTTCAAGTTTCAAAGAGGTACTACAAACCATGTTGGATTTCGAGTTCCAAATTCATCTATCTATATAGGAGAGAACAGGGGGAAAAATAAATATAAAAACTGCTACTGTAGATGAACGCTTCAACCTAGAAGAACAAAATTTGGTGAGCCAAGTGGGATTTGTGTACTGATCATTACCACCAAGTATCATCAAGATTCGGTGAAAAAATATTTGCTGGTATTTGAGAAACTCGTAATTTCTTAGAAGCTTGGCAACCCCTCTCAATGAAAGTGCTTTTCCACAGTGTGTGCCTAGGGCTACTTGAAGAGGAAACAAACCATAGCGACAAAACTGAGAACTCCTTTATTTTGTCAAGTTTCAAAGAGCTAGTACAAACCATGTTGGATTTCGAGTTCCAAATTCATCTATCTATATAGGAGAGAACAGAGGGTAACCTAAATATAAAAACTGCTACTGTAGACGAACGCTTCAACCTAGAATAACAAAATTTGGTGAGCCAAGTTGGAAATGTGTACTGATCATTACCTCCAACTATCATCAAGATTGGGTGAAAAAATATTTGCTGGTATTTCGGAAACTCGTTATTTCGTAGAAGCTTGGCAACCCCTCTCAATGAAAGTGCTTTTCCAAGGTCTGTGCCTAGGGCTACTTGAAGAGGAAACAAACCATAGAGACAAAACTGAGAACTCCTTTATTTTGTCAAGTTTCAAAGAGCTACTACAAACCATGTTGGATTTAGAGTTCCAAGTTCATCTTTCTATATAGGAGAGAACAGAGGGAAACCTAAATATAAAAACTGCTACTGTAGAGGAACGCTTCAACCTAGAA
Organism: Callospermophilus lateralis; assembly: GCF_048772815.1. NCBI lineage: Eukaryota > Metazoa > Chordata > Mammalia > Rodentia > Sciuridae > Callospermophilus > Callospermophilus lateralis. The sequence continues at coordinate 56,427 of NW_027515723.1, read as the reverse complement.
GAACAAAATTTGGTGAGCCAAGTGGGATTTGTGTACTGATCATTTGCACAAAGTATCATCAAGATTGGGTGAAAAAATATTTGCTGGTATATCGGACACTCGTTATTTCTTAGAAGCTTGGCAAACCCTCCCCATGAAAGTGGTTTTCCACAGTCTGTGCCTAGTGCTACTTGAAGAGGAAACAAACCATAGAGACAAAACTGAGAACTCCTTTATTTTGTCAAGTTTTTAAGAGCTACTACAATCCATGTTGGATTTAGAGTTCCAAATTCATCTATCTATATGGGAGAGAACAGAGGGAAACCTAAATATAAAAATTGCTACTGTAGACGAATGCTTCTACCTAGAAGAACAAAATTTGGTGAGCCAAGTGGGAGTTGTGTCCTGATCATTACCACCAAGTCTCATGAAGATTGGGTGAAAAAATATTTGCTGGTATTTCGGAAACTCGTTATTTCTTAGAAAGTTGGCAACCCCTCTCAATGAAAGTGCTTTTCCACAGTCTGCGCCTAGGGCTATTTGAAAGGAAACAAACCATAGAGACAAAACTGAGAACTCCTTTATTTTTTCAAGTTTCAAAGAGCTACTACAAACCATGTTGGATTTAGAGTTCCAAATTCATCTTTCTATATAGGACAGAACAGAGGGAAACCTAAATATAAAAACTGCTACTGTAGACGAACGCTTCAACCTAGAAGAACAAAATTAGGTGAGCCAAGTGGGATTTGTGTACTGATCATTACCACCAAGTATCATCAAGTTTGGGTGAAAAACTATTTGCTGGTATTTCGGAAACTCGTTATTCCTTAGAAGCTTGGCAACCCCTCTCAATGAAAGTGCTTTACCACAGTCTGTGCCTAGGGCTACTTGAAGAGGAAACAAACCATAGAGACCAAACTGAGAACTCCTTTATTTTGTCAAGTTTCAAAGAGCTACTACAAACCATGTTGGATTTAGAGTTCCAAATTCATCTTTCTATATAGGAGAGAACAGAGGGAAACCTAAATATAAAAACTGCTACTGTAGACGAACGCTTCAACCTAGAAGAACAAAATTTGGTGAGCCAAGTGGGATTTGTGTACTGATCATTACCACCAAGTATTATCAAGATTGGGTGAAAATATATTTGCTGGTATTTCGGAAACTCGTTATTTCCTAGAAGCTTGGCAACACCTCTCAATGTAAGTGCTTTCCACAGTCTGTGCCTAGGGCTACTTGAAGAGGAAACAAACCATAGAGACAAAACTGAGAACTCCTTTATTTTGTCAAGTTTCAAAGAGCTACTACAAACCATGTTGGATTTAGAGTTCCAAATTCATCTATCTATATATAAGAGAATCAAGGGAAACCTTAATATAAAAACGGCTACTGTAGACGAACGCTTCAACCTAGAAGAACAAAATTTGGTGAGCCAAGTGGGATTTGTGTACTGATCATTACCACCAAGTATCATCAAGTTTGGGTGAATAAATATTTGCTGGGGTTTCGGAAACTCGTTTTTTCTTAGACGCTTGGCAACCCATCTCAATTAAAATGCTTTTCCACAGTGTGTGCCTAGGGCTACTTGAAGAGGAAACAAACCATAGAGACAAAACTGAGAACTCCTTTATTTTGTCAAGTTTCAAAGAGCAACTACAAACCATGTTGGATTTAGAGTTCCAAATTCATCTATCTATATATCAGAGAATCGAGGGAAACCCAAACATAAAAACTGCTACTGTAGACGAACGCTTCAACCTAGAAGATCAAAATTTGGTGAGCCAAGTTGGAAATGTGTACTGATCATTACCTCCAAGTATCATCAAGATTGGGTGAAAAAATATTTGCTGGTATTTCGGAAACTCGTTATTTCGTAGAAGCTTGGCAACCCCTCTGAATGAAAGTGCTTTTCCACAGTCTGTGCCTAGGCCTACTTGAAGAGGAAACAAACCATAGAGACAAAACTGAGAACTCCTTTATTTTGTCAAGTTTCAAAGAGCTACTACAAACCATGTTGGATTTAGAGTTCCAAGTTCATCTTTCTATATAGGAGAGAACAGAGAAACCTAAATATAAAAACTGCTACTGTAGAGGAACGCTTCAACCTAGAAGAACAAAATTTGGTGAGCCAAGTGGGATTTGTGTACTGATCATTTGCTCAAAGTATCATCAAGATTGGGTGAAAAATATTTGCTGGTATATCGGACACTCGTTATTTCGTAGAAGCTTGGCAACCCCTCTCAATGAAAGTGGTTTTCCACAGTCTGTGCCTAGGGCTACTTGAAGAGGAAACAAACCATAGAGACAAAACTGAGAACTCCTTTATTTTGTCAAGTTTTTAAGAGCTACTACAAACCATGTTGGATTTAGAGTTCCAAATTCATCTATCTATATGGGAGAGAACAGAGGGAAACCTAAATATAAAAATTGCTACTGTAGACGAATGCTTCAACCTAGAAGAACAAAATTTGGTGAGCCAAGTGGAGTTGTGTACTGATCATTACCACCAAGTCTCATCAAGATTGGGTGAAAAAATATTTGCTGGTATTTCGGAAACTCGTTATTTCTTAGAAAGTTGGCAACCCCTCTCAATGAAAGTGCTTTTCCACAGTCTGCGCCTAGGGCTATTTGAAAGGAAACAAACCATTGAGACAAAACTGAGAACTCCTTTATTTTTTCAAGTTTCAAAGAGCTACTACAAACCATGTTTGTATTTAGAGTTCCAAATTCATCTTTCCATATAGGACAGAACAGAGGGAAACCTAAATATAAAAACTGCTACTGTAGACGAACGCTTCAACCTAGAAGAACAAAATTAGGTGAGCCAAGTGGGATTTGTGTACTGATCATTACCACCAAGTATCATCAAGTTTGGGTGAAAAACTATTTGCTGGTATTTCGGAAACTCGTTATTCCTTAGAAGCTTGGCAACCCCTCTCAATGAAAGTGCTTTACCACAGTCTGTGCCTAGGGCTACTTGAAGAGGAAACAAACCATAGAGACAAAACTGAGAACTCCTTTATTTTGTCAAGTTTCAAAGAGCTACTACAAACCATGTTGGATTTAGAGTTCCAAATTCATCTTTCAATATAGGAGAGAACAGAGGGAAACCTTAATATAAAACGGCTATTGTAGACGAACACTTCAACCTAGAAGAACAAAATTTGGTGAGCCAAGTGGGATTTGTGTACTGATCATTACCACCAAGTATCATCAAGATTGGCTGAATAAATATTTGCTGGTATTTCGGAAACTCGTTTTTTTCTTAGATGCTTGGCAACCCCTCTCAATGAAAGTGCTTTTCCACAGTCTGTGCCTAGGGCTACTTGAAGAGGAATCAAACCATAGAGACAAAACTGAGAACTCCTTTATTTTGTCAAGTTTCAAAGAGCTACTACAAACCACGTTGGATTTAGAGTTCCAAATTCATCTATGTATATATCAGAGAATCGAGGGAAACCCAAACATAAAAACTGCTACTATAGACGAACGCTTCAAAATAGAAGAACAAAATTTGGAGAGCCAAGTTGGAAATGTGTACTGATCATTACCTCCAAGTATCATCAAGATTGGGTGAAAAAATATTTGCTGGTATTTCGGAAACTCGTTATTTCTTAGAAGATTGGCAACCCCTCTCAATGAAAGTGCTTTTCCACAGTCTGTGCCTAGGGCTACTTGAAGAGGAAACAAACCATAGAGACAAAACTGAGAACTACTTTATATTGTCAAGTTTCAAAGAGCTACTACAAACCATGTTGGATTTAGAGTTCCAAGTTCATCTTTCTATATAGGAGAGAACAGAGGGAATCCTAAATATAAAAACTGCTACTGTAGACGAACGCCTCAACCTAGAAGAACAAAATTTGGTCAGCCAAGTGGGATTTGTGTACTGATCATTACCACCAAGTATTATCAAGATTGGGTGAAAAAATATTTGCTGGTATTTCGGAAACTCGTTATTTCCTAGAAGCTTGGCAACACCTCTCAATGTAAGTGCTTTCCACAGTCTGTGCCTAGGGCTACTTGAAGAGGAAACAAACCATAGAGACAAAACTGAGAACTCCTTTATTTTGTCAAGTTTCAAAGAGCTACTACAAACCATGTTGGATTTAGAGTTCCAAGTTCATCTTTCTATATAGGAGAGAACAGAGGGAAACCTAAATATAAAAACTGCTACTGTAGAGGAACGCTTCAACCTAGAAGAACAAAATTTGGTGAGCCAACTGGGATTTGTGTACTGATCATTTGCACAAAGTATCATCAAGATTGGGTGAAAAAATATTTGCTGGTATATCGGAAACTCGTTTTTTCTTAGAAGCTTGGCAACCCCTCTCAATGAAAGTGCTTTTCCACAGTCTGTGCCTTGGGCTACTTGAAGAGGAAAGAGACCATAGAGACAAAACTGAGAACTCCGTTATTTTTTCAAGTTTCAAAGAGCTACTACAAACCATGTTGGATTTAGAGTTCCAAATTCATCTATCTGTATGGGAGAGAACAGAGGGAAACCTAAATATAAAAACTGCTACTGTAGACGAACGCTTCAACCTAGAAGAACAAAATTTGGTGAGCCAAGTGGGAGTTGTGTACTGATCATTACCACCAAGTATCATCAAGTTTGGGTGAAAACATATTTGCTGGTATTTCGGAAACTCGTTATTTCTTAGAAGGTTGGCAACCCCTCTCAATGAAATGCTTTTCCACAGTCTGCGCCTAGGGCTATTTGAAGACCAAACAAACCATAGAGACAAAACTGAAAACTCCTTTATTTTGTCAAGTTTCAAAGAGCTACGAAAACCCATGTTGGATTTAGAGTTCCAAATTCATCTTTCTATGTAGGAGAGAACAGAGGGAAACCTAAATATAAAAATTGCTACTGTAGACGAACGCTTCAACCTAGAAGAACAAAATTTGGTGAGCCAAGTGGAATTTGTGTACTGATCATTACCACCAAGTATCATCAAGATTGGGTGAAAACATATTTGCTGGTATTTCGGAAGCTCGTTATTTCTTAGAAAGTTGGCAACCCCTCTCAATGAAAGTGCTTTTCCACAGTCTGTGCCTAGGGCTACTTGAAGAGGAAACAAACCATAGAGACAAAACTGAGAACTCCTTTATTTTGTCAAGTTTCAAAGAGCTACTACAAACCATGTTGGATTTAGAGTTCCAAATTCATCTTTCAATATAGGAGAGAACAGAGGGAAACCTTAATATAAAAACGGCTATTGTAGACGAACACTTCAACCTAGAAGAACAAAATTTGGTGAGCCAAGTGGGATTTGTGTACTGATCATTACCACCAAGTATCATCAAGATTGGCTGAATAAATATTTGCTGGTATTTCGGAAACTCGTTTTTTCTTAGATGCTTGGCAACCCCTCTCAATGAAAGTGCTTTTCCACAGTCTGTGCCTAGGGCTACTTGAAGAGGAATCAAACCATAGAGACAAAACTGAGAACTCCTTTATTTTGTCAAGTTTCAAAGAGCTACTACAAACCACGTTGGATTTAGAGTTCCAAATTCATCTATGTATATATCAGAGAATCGAGGGAAACCCAAACATAAAAACTGCTACTATAGACGAACGCTTCAAAATAGAAGAACAAAATTTGGAGAGCCAAGTTGGAAATGTGTACTGATCATTACCTCCAAGTATCATCAAGATTGGGTGAAAAAATATTTGCTGGTATTTCGGAAACTCGTTATTTCTTAGAAGGTTGGCAACCCCTCTCAATGAAAGTGCTTTTCCACAGTCTGTGCCTAGGGCTACTTGAAGAGGAAACAAACCATAGAGACAAAACTGAGAACTACTTTATTTTGTCAAGTTTCAAAGAGCTACTACAAACCATGTTGGATTTAGAGTTCCAAGTTCATCTTTCTATATAGGAGAGAACAGAGGGAATCCTAAATATAAAAACTGCTACTGTAGACGAACGCCTCAACCTAGAAGAACAAAATTTGGTCAGCCAAGTGGGATTTGTGTACTGATCATTACCACCAAGTATTATCAAGATTGGGTGAAAAAATATTTGCTGGTATTTCGGAAACTCGTTATTTCCTAGAAGCTTGGCAACACCTCTCAATGTAAGTGCTTTCCACAGTCTGTGCCTAGGGCTACTTGAAGAGGAAACAAACCATAGAGACAAAACTGAGAACTCCTTTATTTTGTCAAGTTTCAAAGAGCTACTACAAACCATGTTGGATTTAGAGTTCCAAGTTCATCTTTCTATATAGGAGAGAACAGAGGGAAACCTAAATATAAAAACTGCTACTGTAGAGGAACGCTTCAACCTAGAAGAACAAAATTTGGTGAGCCAACTGGGATTTGTGTACTGATCATTTGCACAAAGTATCATCAAGATTGGGTGAAAAAATATTTGCTGGTATATCGGAAACTCGTTTTTTCTTAGAAGCTTGGCAACCCCTCTCAATGAAAGTGCTTTTCCACAGTCTGTGCCTTGGGCTACTTGAAGAGGAAAGAGACCATAGAGACAAAACTGAGAACTCCGTTATTTTTTCAAGTTTCAAAGAGCTACTACAAACCATGTTGGATTTAGAGTTCCAAATTCATCTATCTGTATGGGAGAGAACAGAGGGAAACCTAAATATAAAAACTGCTACTGTAGACGAACGCTTCAACCTAGAAGAACAAAATTTGGTGAGCCAAGTGGGAGTTGTGTACTGATCATTACCACCAAGTATCATCAAGTTTGGGTGAAAACATATTTGCTGGTATTTCGGAAACTCGTTATTTCTTAGAAGGTTGGCAACCCCTCTCAATGAAATGCTTTTCCACAGTCTGCGCCTAGGGCTATTTGAAGACCAAACAAACCATAGAGACAAAACTGAAAACTCCTTTATTTTGTCAAGTTTCAAAGAGCTACGAAAACCCATGTTGGATTTAGAGTTCCAAATTCATCTTTCTATGTAGGAGAGAACAGAGGGAAACCTAAATATGAAAATTGCTACTGTAGACGAACGCTTCAACCTAGAAGAACAAAATTTGGTGAGCCAAGTGGAATTTGTGTACTGATCATTACCACCAAGTATCATCAAGATTGGGTGAAAACATATTTGCTGGTATTTCGGAAGCTCGTTATTTCTTAGAAAGTTGGCAACCCCTCTCAATGAAAGTGCTTTTCCACAGTCTGTGCCTAGGGCTACTTGAAGAGGAAACAAACCATAGAGACAAAACTGAGAACTCCGTTATTTTTTCAAGTTTCATAGAGCTACTACAAACCATGTTGGATTTAGAGTTCCAAATTCATCTATCTATATGGGAGAGAACAGAGGGAAACCTAAATATAAAAACTGCTACTGTAGACGAACGCTTCAACCTAGAAGAACAAAATTTGGTGAGCCAAGTGGGAGTTGTGTACTGATCATTACCACCAAGTCTCATCAAGATTGGGTGAAAAAATATTTGCTGGTATTTCGGAAACTCGTTATTTCTTAGAAGCTTGGCAACCCCTCTCAATGAAAGTGCTTTTCCACAGTCTGTGCCTAGGGCTACATGAAGAGGAAACAAACCATAGAGACAAAACTGAGTACTCCTTTATTTGGTCAAGTTTCAAAGAGCTACTACAAACCATGTTGGATTTAGAGTTCCAAATTCATCTATCCATATATTAGAGAACAGAGGGAAACCTAAATATAAAAACTTCTACTGTAGGCGAACGCTTCAACCTAGAAGAACAAAATTTGGTGAGCCAAGTGGGATATGTGTACTGATCATTACCACCAAGTATCATCAAGATTGGGTGAAAAAATATTTGCTGGTATTTCGGAAACTCGTTATTTCTTAGAAGGTTGGCAACCCATCTCAATGAAATGCTTTTCCACAACTGCGCCTAGGGCTATTTGAAGACCAAACAAACCATAGAGACAAAACTGGAAACTCCTTTATTTTGTCACGTTTCAAAGAGCTACGAAAACCCATGTTGGATTTAGAGTTCCAAATTCATCTTTCTATATAGGAGAGAACAGAGGGAAACCTAAATATAAAAATTGCCACTGTAGACGAACGCCTCAACCTAGAAGAACAAAATTTGGTGAGCCAAGTGGAATTTGTGTACTGATCATTACCACCAAGTATCATCAAGATTGGGTGAAAAACTATTTGCTGGTATTTCGCAAACTCGTTATTTCTTAAAGCTTGGCAACCCCTCTCAATGAAAGTGCTTTTCCACAGTTTGTGCCTAGGGCAACATGAAGAGGAAACAAACCATAGAGACAAAACTGAGTACTTCTTTATTTGGTCAAGTTTCAAAGAGCTACTACAAACCATGTTGGATTTAGAGTTCCAAATTCATCTATCTATATATTAGAGAGCAGAGGGAAACCTAAATATAAAAACTTCTACTGTAGGCGAACGCTTCAACCTAGAAGAACAAAATTTGGTGAGCCAAGTGGGATTTGTGTACTGATCATTACCACCAAGTATCATCAAGATTGGGTGAAAAAATATTTGCTGGTATTTCGGAAACTCGTTATTTCTTAGAAGGTTGGCAACCCCTCTCAATGAAATGCTTTTCCACAGTCTGCGCCTAGGGCTATTTGAAGACCAAACAAACCATAGAGACAAAACGGAGAACTCCTTTATTTTGTCAAGTTTCAAAGAGCTACGAAAAACCATGTTGGATTTAGAGTTCCAAATTCATCTTTCTATATAGGAGAGAACAGAGGGAAACCTAAATATAAAAACTGCTACTGTAGACGAACGCTTCAACCTAGAAGAACAAAATTTGGTGAGCCAAGTGGAATTTGTGTACTGATCATTACCACCAAGTATCATCAAGATTGGGTGAAAACATATTTGCTGGTATTTCGGAAACTCGTTATTTCTTAGAAGCTTGGCAACCCCTCTCAATGAAAGTGCTTTTCCACAGTCTGCGCCTAGGGCTATTTGAAAGGAAACAAACCATAGAGACAAAACTGAGAACTCCTTTCTTTTGTCAAGTTTCAAAGAGCTACTACAAATCATGTTGGATTTAGAGTTCCAAATTCATCTTTCTATATATGAGAGAACAGAGGGAAACCTAAATATAAAAACTGCTACTGTAGACGAACGCTTCAACCTAGAAGAACAAAATTAGGTGAGCCAAGTGGGATTTGTGTACTGATCATTACCACCAAGTATCATCAATATTGGGAGAATAAATATTTGCTGGTGTTTCGGAAACTCGTTATTTCTTAGAAGGTTGGCAACCCCTCTCAATGAAAGTGCTTATCCACAGGCTGCGCTTAGGGCTACTAAAAGAGGAAACAAACCATAGAGACAAAACTGAGAACTCCTTTATTTTGTCACGTTTCAAAGAGCTACTACAAACCATGTGGGATTTAGAGTTCCAAATTCATCTATCTATATATGAGAGAAAAGAGTGAAACCTAAATATAAAAACTGCTACTGTAGACGAACGCTTCAACCTAGAAGAACAAAATTTGGTGAGCCAAGTGGGATTTGTGTACTGATCATTACCACCTAGTGTCATCAAGATTGGGTGAAAAAATATTTGCTGGTATTTCGGAAACTCGTAATTTCTTAGAAGCTTGGCAACCCCTCTCAATGAAAGTGCTTTTCCACAGTTTGTGCCTAGTGCTACTTGAAGAGGAAACAAACCATAGAGACAAAACTGAGAACTCCTTTATTTTGTCAAGTTTCAAAGAGCTACTACAAACCATGTTGGATTTAGAGTTCCAAATTCATCTATCTATATGGGAGAGAACAGAGGGAAACCTAAATATAAAAACTGCTACTGTAGACGAACGCTTCAACCAAGAAGAACAAAATTTGGTGAGCCAAGTGGGATTTGTGTACTGATCATTACCACCAAGTATCATCAAGTTTGGGTGAATAAATATTTGCTGGTGTTTCGGAAACTCGTAATTTCTTAGAAGCTTGGCATCCCCTCTCAATGAAAGTGCTTCTCCATAGTCTGTGCCTAAGGCTACTTGAAGAGGAAACAAACCATAGAGACAAAACTGAGAACTCCTTTATTTTGTCAAGTTTCAAAGAGCTACTACAAACCATGTTGGATTTAGAGTTCCAAATGCATCTATCTATATATGAGATAACAGAGGGAAACCTAAATATAAAAACTGCTACTGTAGACGAACGCTTCAACCTAGAAGAACAAAATTTGGTGAGCCAAGTGGGATTTGTGTACTGATCATTACCACCAAGTATCATCAAGTTTGGGTGAAAACATATTTGCTGGTATTTCGGAAACTCGTAATTTCTTAGAAGCTTGGCAACCCCTCTCAGTGAAAGTGCTTTTCCACAGTCTGTGCCTAGGGCTACTTGAAGAGGAAACAAACCATAGAGACAAAACTGAGAACTCCTTTATTTTGTCAAGTCTCAAAGAGCTACTACAAACCATGTTGGATTTAGAGTTCCAAATGCATCTATCTATATATGAGATAACAGAGGGAAACCTAAATATAAAAACTGCTACTGTAGACGAACGCTTCAACCTAGAAGAACAAAATTTGGTGAGCCAAGTGGGATTTGTGTACTGATCATTACCACCAAGTATCATCAAGATTGGGTGAAAAAATATTTGCTGGTATTTCGGAAACTCGTTTTTTCTTAGAAGCTTGGCAACCCCTCTCAATGAAAGTGCTTTTCCACAGTGTGTGCCTAGGGCTACTTGAAGAGGAAACAAACCATAGAGACAAAACTGAGAACCCCGTTATTTTTTCAAGTTTCAAAGAGCTATTACAAACCATGTTGGATTTAGAGTTCCAAATTCATCTATCTATATATTAGAGAACAGAGGAAAACCTAAATATAAAAACTGCTACTGTACACGAATGCTTCAACCTAGAATAACAAAATTTGGTGAGCCAAGTGGGATATGTGTACTGATCATTACCACCAAGTATCATCAAGATTGGGTGTAAAAATATTTGCTGGTATTTCGGAAACTCGTTATTTCTTAGAAGGTTGGCAACCCATCTCAATGAAATGCTTTTCCACAACTGCGCCTAGGGCTATTTGAAGACCAAACAAACCATAGAGACAAAACTGAAAACTCCTTTATTTTGTCACGTTTCAAAGAGCTACGAAAACCCATGTTGGATTTAGAGTTCCAAATTCATCTTTCTATATAGGAGAGAACAGAGGGAAACCTAAATATAAAAATTGCCACTGTAGACGAACGCCTCAACCTAGAAGAACAAAATTTGGTGAGCCAAGTGGGATTTGTGTACTGATCATTTGCACAAAGTATCATCAAGATTGGGTGAAAAAATATTTGCTGGTATGTCCGAAACTCGTAATTTCTTAGAAGCTTGGCAACCCCTCTCAATGAAATGCTTTTCCACAGTCTGCGCCTAGGGCTATTTGAAGACCAAACAAACCATAGAGACAAAACTGAGAACTCCTTTATTTTGTCAAGTTTCAAAGAGCTACGAAAAACCATGTTGGATTTAGAGTTCCAAATTCATCTTTCTATGTAGGAGAGAACAGAGGGAAACCTAAATATAAAAACTGCTACTGTAGACGAACGCTTCAACCTAGAAGAACAAAATTTGGTGAGCCAAGTGGAATTTGTGTACTGATCATTACCACCAAGTATCATCAAGATTGGGTGAAAACATATTTGCTGGTATTTCGGAAACTCGTTATTTCTTAGAAGGTTGGCAACCCCTCTCAATGAAAGTGCTTATCCACAGGCTGCGCTTAGGGCTACTAAAAGAGGAAACAAACCATAGAGACAAAACTGAGAACTCCTTTATTTTGTCACGTTTCAAAGAGCTACTACAAACCATGTGGGATTTAGAGTTCCAAATTCATCTATCTATATATGAGAGAAAAGAGTGAAACCTAAATATAAAAACTGCTACTGTAGACGAACGCTTCAACCTAGAAGAACAAAATTTGGTGAGCCAAGTGGGATTTGTGTACTGATCATTACCACCTAGTGTCATCAAGATTGGGTGAAAAAATATTTGCTGGTATTTCGGAAACTCGTAATTTCTTAGAAGCTTGGCAACCCCTCTCAATGAAAGTGCTTTTCCACAGTTTGTGCCTAGTGCTACTTGAAGAGGAAACAAACCATAGAGACAAAACTGAGAACTCCTTTATTTTGTCAAGTTTCAAAGAGCTACTACAAACCATGTTGGATTTAGAGTTCCAAATTCATCTATCTATATGGGAGAGAACAGAGGGAAACCTAAATATAAAAACTGCTACTGTAGACGAACGCTTCAACCAAGAAGAACAAAATTTGGTGAGCCAAGTGGGATTTGTGTACTGATCATTACCACCAAGTATCATCAAGTTTGGGTGAATAAATATTTGCTGGTGTTTCGGAAACTCGTAATTTCTTAGAAGCTTGGCATCCCCTCTCAATGAAAGTGCTTCTCCATAGTCTGTGCCTAAGGCTACTTGAAGAGGAAACAAACCATAGAGACAAAACTGAGAACTCCTTTATTTTGTCAAGTTTCAAAGAGCTACTACAAACCATGTTGGATTTAGAGTTCCAAATGCATCTATCTATATATGAGATAACAGAGGGAAACCTAAATATAAAAACTGCTACTGTAGACGAACGCTTCAACCTAGAAGAACAAAATTTGGTGAGCCAAGTGGGATTTGTGTACTGATCATTACCACCAAGTATCATCAAGTTTGGGTGAATAAATATTTGCTGGTGTTTCGGAAACTCGTAATTTCTTAGAAGCTTGGCAACCCCTCTCAGTGAAAGTGCTTTTCCACAGTCTGTGCCTAGGGCTACTTGAAGAGGAAACAAACCATAGAGACAAAACTGAGAACTCCTTTATTTTGTCAAGTCTCAAAGAGCTACTACAAACCATGTTGGATTTAGAGTTCCAAATGCATCTATCTATATATGAGATAACAGAGGGAAACCTAAATATAAAAACTGCTACTGTAGACGAACGCTTCAACCTAGAAGAACAAAATTTGGTGAGCCAAGTGGGATTTGTGTACTGATCATTACCACCAAGTATCATCAAGATTGGGTGAAAAAATATTTGCTGGTATTTCGGAAACTCGTTTTTTCTTAGAAGCTTGGCAACCCCTCTCAATGAAAGTGCTTTTCCACAGTGTGTGCCTAGGGCTACTTGAAGAGGAAACAAACCATAGAGACAAAACTGAGAACCCCGTTATTTTTTCAAGTTTCAAAGAGCTACTACAAACCATGTTGGATTTAGAGTTCCAAATTCATCTATCTATATATTAGAGAACAGAGGAAAACCTAAATATAAAAACTGCTACTGTACACGAATGCTTCAACCTAGAATAACAAAATTTGGTGAGCCAAGTGGGATATGTGTACTGATCATTACCACCAAGTATCATCAAGATTGGGTGTAAAAATATTTGCTGGTATTTCGGAAACTCGTTATTTCTTAGAAGGTTGGCAACCCATCTCAATGAAATGCTTTTCCACAACTGCGCCTAGGGCTATTTGAAGACCAAACAAACCATAGAGACAAAACTGAAAACTCCTTTATTTTGTCACGTTTCAAAGAGCTACGAAAACCCATGTTGGATTTAGAGTTCCAAATTCATCTTTCTATATAGGAGAGAACAGAGGGAAACCTAAATATAAAAATTGCCACTGTAGACGAACGCCTCAACCTAGAAGAACAAAATTTGGTGAGCCAAGTGGGATTTGTGTACTGATCATTTGCACAAAGTATCATCAAGATTGGGTGAAAAAATATTTGCTGGTATTTCCGAAACTCGTAATTTCTTAGAAGCTTGGCAACCCCTCTCAATGAAATGCTTTTCCACAGTCTGCGCCTAGGGCTATTTGAAGACCAAACAAACCATAGAGACAAAACTGAGAACTCCTTTATTTTGTCAAGTTTCAAAGAGCTACGAAAAACCATGTTGGATTTAGAGTTCCAAATTCATCTTTCTATGTAGGAGAGAACAGAGGGAAACCTAAATATAAAAACTGCTACTGTAGACGAACGCTTCAACCTAGAAGAACAAAATTTGGTGAGCCAAGTGGAATTTGTGTACTGATCATTACCACCAAGTATCATCAAGATTGGGTGAAAACATATTTGCTGGTATTTCGGAAACTCGTTATTTCTTAGAAGCTTGGCAACCCCTCTCAATGAAAGTGCTTTTCCACAGTCTGCGCCTAGGGCTATTTGAAAGGAAACAAACCATAGAGACAAAACTGAGAACTCCTTTCTTTGTCAAGTTTCAAAGAGCTAATACAAATCATGTTGGATTTAGAGTTCCAAATTCATCTTTCTATATATGAGAGAACAGAGGGAAACCTAAATATAAAAACTGCTACTGTAGACGAACGCTTCAACCTAGAAGAACAAAATTTGGTGAGCCAAGTGGGATTTGTGTACTGATCATTACCACCAAGTATCATCAAGATTGGGTGAAAAACTATTTGCTGGTATTTCGGAAACTCGTTATTCCTTAGAAGCTTGGCAACCCCTCTCAATGAAAGTGCTTTACCACAGTCTGTGCCTAGGGCTACTTGAAGAGGAAACAAACCATAGAGACAAAACTGAGAACTCCTTTATTTTGTCAAGTTTCAAAGAGCTACTACAAACCATGTTGGATTTATACTTCCAAATTCACCTATGTATATGGGAGAGAACAGAGAAAAACCTAAATATAAAAAATGCTACTGTAGACGAACGCTTCAACCTAGAAGAACAAAATTTGGTGAGCCAAGTGGGATTTGTGTACTGATCATTAGCACCAAGTATCATCAAGATTGGGTGAAAAAATATTTGCTGGTATTTCGTAAACTCGTTATTTCTTAGAAGCTTGGCAACCCCACTCAATGAAAGTGCTTTTCCACAGTCTGTACCTATGGCTATTTGAAGAGGAAACAAACCAAAGAGACAAATCTGAGAACTCCTTTATTTTGTCAAGTTTCAAAGAGCTACGAAAAACCATGTTGGATTTAGAGTTCCAAGTTCATCTTTCTATATAGGAGAGAACAGAGGGAAACCTAAATATAAAAACTGCTACTGTAGACGAACGCTTCAACCTAGAAGAACAAAATTTGGTGAGCCAAGTGGGATTTGTGTACTGATCATTACCACCAAGTATCATCAAGATTGGGTGAATAAATATTTGCTGGTGTTTCGGAAGCTCGTTATTTCTTAGAAGGTTGGCAACCCCTCTCAATGAAAGTGCTTATCCACAGGCTGCGCTTAGGGCTACAAAAAGAGGAAACAAACCATAGAGACAAAACTGAGAACTCCTTTATTTTGTCACGTTTCAAAGAGCTACTACAAACCATGTGGGATTTAGAGTTCCAAATTCATCTTTCTATATAGGAGAGAACAAAGGGAAACCTAAATATAAAAACTGCTACTGTAGACGAACGCTTCAACCTAGAAGAACAAAATTTGGTGAGCCAAGTGGGATTTGTGTACTGATAATTACCACCTAGTGTCATCAAGATTGGGTGAAAAAATATTTGCTGGTATTTCGGAAACTCGTAATTTCTTAGAAGCTTGGCAACCCCTCTCAATGAAAGTGCTTTTCCACAGTTTGTGCCTAGTGCTACTTGAAGAGGAAACAAACCATAGAGACAAAACTGAGAACTCCTTTATTTTGTCAAGTTTCAAAGAGCTACTACAAACCATGTTGGATTTAGAGTTCCAAATTCATCTATCTATATGGAAGAGAACAGAGGGAAACCTAAATATAAAAACTGCTACTGTAGACGAACGCTTCAACCAAGAAGAACAAAATTTGGTGAGCCAAGTGGGATTTGTGTACTGATCATTACCACCAAGTATCATCAAGTTTGGGTGAATAAATATTTGCTGGTGTTTCGGAAACTCGTAATTTCTTAGAAGCTTGGCATCCCCTCTCAATGAAAGTGCTTCTCCATAGTCTGTGCCTAAGGCTACTTGAAGAGGAAACAAACCATAGAGACAAAACTGAGAACTCCTTTATTTTGTCAAGTTTCAAAGAGCTACTACAAACCATGTTGGATTTAGAGTTCCAAATTCATCTATCTATATGGGAGAGAACAGAGGGAAACCTAAATATAAAAACTGCTACTGTAGACGAACGCTTCAACCTAGAAGATCAAAATTTGGTGAGCCAAGTGGGATTTGTGTACTGATCATTACCACCAAGTATCATCAAGATTGGGTGAAAAAATATTTGCTGGTATTTCAGAAACTCGTTATTTTGTAGAAGCTTGGCAACCCCTCTCAATGAAAGTGCTGTTCACAGTCTGTGCCTAGGCCTACTTGAAGAGGAAACAAACCATAGAGACAAAACTGAGAACTCCCTTATTTTGTCAAGTTTCAAAGAGCTACTTCAAACCATGTTGCTTTTAGAGTTCCAAATGCATTTATCTATATATGAGATAACAGAGGGAAACCTAAATATAAAAACCGCTACTGTAGACGAACGCTTCAACCTAGAAGAACAAAATTTGGTGAGCCAAGTGGGATTTGTGTACTGATCATTACCACCAAGTATCATCAAGATTGGGTGAAAAAATATTTGCTGGTATTTCAGAAACTCGTTATTTCTTAGATGCTTGGCAACCCCTCTCAATGAATGTGCTTTTCCAAGGTCTGTGCCTAGGGCAACTTGAAGAGGAAACAAACCATAGAGACAAAACTGAGAACTCCTTTATGTTGTCAAGTTTCAAAGAGCTACTACAAACCATGTTGGATTTCGAGTTCCAAATTCATCTATCTATATATGAGAGAACAGAGTGAAACCTAAATATAAAACCTGCTACTGTAGACGAACGCTTCAACCTATAAGAACAAAATTTGGAGAGCCAAGTGGGATTTGTGTACTGATCATTACCACCAAGTATTATCAAGATTGGGTGAAAAAATATTTGCTGGTATTTCAGAATCTCGTTATTTCGTAGAAGCTTGGCAACCCCTCCCAATGAAAGTGCTTTAAACAGTCTGTGCCTAGGCCTACTTGAAGAGGAAACAAACCATAGAGACCAAACTGAGAACTCCTTTATTTTGTCACGTTTCAAAGAGCTACTACAAACCATGTTGGAGTTAGAGTTTCAAATTCATCTATCTATATATAAGAGAACAGAGTGAAACCTAAATATAAAAACTGCTACTCTAGACGAACGCTTCAACCTAGAAGAACAAAATTTGGTCAGCCAAGTGGGATTTGTGTACTGATCATTACCACCAAGTATCATCAAGATTGGGTGAAAAAATATTTGCTGGTATTTCGCAAACTCGTTATTTCTTAAAGCTTGGCAACCCCTCTCAATGAAAGTGCTTTTCCACAGTCTGTGCCTAGGGCTACATGAAAAGGAAACAAACCATCGAGACAATCTGAGAACTCCTTTATTTGGTCAAGTTTCAAAGAGCTACTACAAACCATGTTGGATTTAGAGTTCCAAATTCATCTATCTATTTATTAGAGAACAGAGGGAAACCTAAATATAAAAACTTCTACTGTAGACGAACGCTTCATCCTAGAAGAACAAAATTTGGTGAGCCAAGTGGGATATGTGTACTGATCATTACCAAAAAGTATCATCAAGATTGGGTGAAAAAATATTTGCTGGTATTTCGGAAACTCGTTATTTCTTAAAAGCTTGGCAACCCCTCTCAATGAAATGCTTTTCCACAGTCTGCGCCTAGGGCTATTTGAAGACCAAACAAACCATAGAGACAAAACTGAGAACTCCTTTATTTTGTCAAGTTTCAAAGAGCTACGAAAATCCATGTTGGATTTAGAGTTCCAAATTCATCTTTCTATATAGGAGAGAACAGAGGGAAACCTAAATATAAAAACTGCTACTGTAGACGAACGCTTCAACCTAGAAGAACAAAATTTGGTGAGCCAAGTGGAATTTGTGTACTGATCATTACCACCAAGTATCATCAAGATTGGGTGAAAAAATATTTGCTGGTATTTCGGAAACTCGTTATTTCTTAGAAGGTTGGCAACCCCTCTCAATGAAAGTGCTTTTCCACAGTCTGCGCCTAGGGCTATTTGAAGAGGAAACAAACCATAGAGACCAAACTGAAAACTCCTTTATTTTGTCAAGTTTCAAAGAGCTACTACAAACCATGTTGGATTTAGAGTTCCAAATTCATCTTTCTATATAGGAGAGAACAGAGGGAAACCTAAATATAAAAACTGCTACTGTAGACGAACGCTTCAACCTAGAAGAACACAATTTGGTAAGCCAAGTGGAATTTGTGTACTGATCATTACCACCAAGTATCATCAAGATTGGGTGAAAAAATATTTGCTGGTATTTCGTAAACTCGTTATTTCTTAGATGCTTGGCAACCCCTCTCAATGAATGTGCTTTTCCAAGGTCTGTGCCTAGGGCTACTTGAAGAGGAAACAAACCATAGAGACAAAACTGAGAACTCCTTTATGTTGTCAAGTTTCAAAGAGCTACTACAAACCATGTTGGATTTCGAGTTCCAAATTCATCTATCTATATATGAGAGAACAGAGTGAAACCTAAATATAAAACCTGCTACTGTAGACGAACGCTTCAACCTAGAAGAACAAAATTTGGAGAGCCAAGTGGGATTTGTGTACTGATCATTACCACCAAGTATTATCAAGATTGGGTGAAAAAATATTTGCTGGTATTTCAGAATCTCGTTATTTCGTAGAAGCTTGGCAACCCCTCCCAATGAAAGTGCTTTAAACAGTCTGTGCCTAGGCCTACTTGAAGAGGAAACAAACCATAGAGACCAAACTGAGAACTCCTTTATTTGGTCAAGTTTCAAAGAGCTACTACAAACCATGTTGGATTTAGAGTTCCAAATTCATCTATCTATTTATTAGAGAACAGAGGGAAAGCTAAATATAAAAACTTCTACTGTAGACGAACGCTTCAACCTTTAAGAACAAAATTTGGTGAGCCAAGTGGGATATGTGTACTGATCATTACCAAAAAGTATCATCAAGATTGGGTGAAAAAATATTTGCTGGTATTTCGGAAACTCGTTATTTCTTAAAAGCTTGGCAACCCCTCTCAATGAAAAGCTTTTCCACAGTCTGCGCCTAGGGCTATTTGAAGACCAAACAAACCATAGAGACAAAACTGAGAACTCCTTTATTTTGTCAAGTTTCAAAGAGCTACGAAAATCCATGTTGGATTTAGAGTTCCAAATTCATCTTTCTATATAGGAGAGAACAGAGGGAAACCTAAATATAAAAACTGCTACTGTAGACGAACGCTTCAACCTAGAAGAACAAAATTTGGTGAGCCAAGTGGAATTTGTGTACTGATCATTACCACCAAGTATCATCAAGATTGGGTGAAAAAATATTTGCTGGTATTTCGGAAACTCGTTATTTCTTAGAAGGTTGGCAACCCCTCTCAATGAAAGTGCTTTTCCACAGTCTGCGCCTAGGGCTATTTGAAGAGGAAACAAACCATAGAGACAAAACTGAGAACTCCTTTATTTTGTCAAGTTTCAAAGAGCTACTACAAACCATGTTGGATTTAGAGTTCCAAATTCATCTTTCTATATAGGAGAGAACAGAGGGAAACCTAAATATAAAAACTGCTACTGTAGACGAACGCTTCAACCGAGAAGAACAAAATTAGTTGAGCCAAGTGGGATTTGTATACCTATCATTACCACCAAGTATCATCAAGATTGGGTGAAAAACTATTTGCTGGTATTTCGGAAACTCGTTATTTCTTAAAAGCTTGGCAACCCCTCTCAATGAAATGCTTTTCCACAGTCTGCGCCTAGGGCTATTTGAAGACCAAACAAAGTATAGAGACAAAACTGAGAACTCCTTTATTTTGTCATGTTTCAAAGAGCTCGAAAAACCATGTCGGATTTAGAGTTCCAAATTCATCTTTCTATATAGGAGAGAAAAGAGGGAAACCTAAATATAAAAACTGCTACTGTAGATGAACGCTTCAACCTAGAAGAACAAAATTTGGTGAGCCAAGTGGAATTTGTGTACTGATCATTACCACCAAGTATCATCAAGATTGGGTGAAAAAATATTTGCTGGTATTTCGGAAACTCGTTATTTCGTAGAAGCTTGAAAACCCCTCTCAATGAAAGTGCTTTTCCACAGTGTGTCCCTAGGGCTACTTGAAGAGGAAACAAACCATAGAGACAAAACTGAGAACTCCTTTATTTTGTCAAGTTTCAAAGAGCTACTACAAACCATGTTGGAGTTAGAGTTCCAAATTCATCTATCTATATATCAGAGAATCGAGGGAAACCTAAATATAAAAACTGCTACTGTAGACGAACGCTTCAACCTAGAAGAACAAAATTTGGTGAGCCAAGTTGGAAATGTGTACTAATCATTACCTCCAAGTATCATCAATATTGGGTGAAAAAATGTTTGCTGGTATTTCGGAAACTCGTTATTTCTTAGAAGCTTGGCAACCCCTCTCAATGAAAGTGCTTTTCCACAGTCTGTGCCTAGGGCTACTTGAAGAGGAAACAAACCATAGAGACAAAACTGAGAACTCCTTTATTTTGTCAAGTTTCAAAGAGCTACTACAAACCATGTTGGAGTTAGAGTTCCAAATTCATCTATCTATATATCAGAAAATCGAGGGAAACCTAAATATAAAAACTGCTACTGTAGACGAACGCTTCAACCTAGAAGAACAAAATTTGGTTAGCCAAGTTGGAAATGTGTACTAATCATTACCACCAAGTATCATCAAGATTGGGTGAAAAAATATTTGCTGGTATTTCGGAAACTCGTTATTTCTTAGAAGCTTGGCAACCCCTCTCAATGAAAGTGCTTTTCCACAGTCTGTGCCTAGGGCTACTTGAAGAGGAAACAAACCATAGAGAGAAAACTAAGAACTCCTTTATTTTGTCAATTTTCAAAGAGCTACTACAAACCATGTTGGATTTAGAGTTCCAAGTTCATCTTTCTATATAGGAGAGAACAGAGGGAAACCTAATTATAAAAACTGCTACTGTAGACGAACGCTTCAACCTAGAAGAACAAAATTTGGTGAGCCAAGTGGGATTTGTGTACTGATCATTTGCACAAAGTATCATCAAGATTGGGTGAAAAAATATTTGCTGGTATTTCCGAAACTCGTAATTTCTTAGAAGCTTGGCAACCCCTCTCAATGAAAGTGCTTTTCCACAGTGTGTGCCTAGGGCTACTTGAAGAGGAAACAAACCATTAGAGACAAAACTGAGAACTCCTTTATTTTGTCAAGTCTCAAAGAGCTACTACAAACCATGTTGGATTTAGAGTTCCAAATTCATCTATCTATATATGAGATAACAGAGGGAAACCTAAATATAAAAACTGCTACTGTAGACGAACGCTTCAACCTAGAAGAACAAAATTTGGTGAGCCAAGTGGGATTTGTGTACTGATCATTACCACCACGTATCATCAAGATTGGGTGAAAAAATATTTGCTGCTATTTCGGAAACTCGTTTTGTCTTAGAAGCTAGTCAACCCCTCTCAATGAAAGTGCTTTTCCACAGTGTGTTCCTAGGGCTACTTGAAGAGGAAACAAACCATAGAGACAAAACTGAGAACTCCTTTATTTTGTCAAGTTTCAAAGAGCTACTACAAACCATGTTGGAGTTAGAGTTCCAAATTCATCTATCTATATATCAGAGAATCGAGGGAAACCTAAATATAAAAACTGCTACTGTAGACGAACGCTTCAACCTAGAAGAACAAAATTTGGTGAGCCAAGTTGGAAATGTGTACTAATCATTACCTCCAAGTATCATCAAGATTGGGTGAAAAAATGTTTGCTGGTATTTCGGAAACTCGTTATTTCTTAGAAGCTTGGCAACCCCTCTCAATGAAAGTGCTTTTCCACAGTCTGTGCCTAGGGCTACTTGAAGAGGAAAAAAACCATAGAGACAAAACTGAGAACTCCTTTATTTTGTCAAGTTTCAAAGAGCTACTACAAACCATGTTGGATTTAGAGTTCCAAGTTCATCTTTCTATATAGGAGAGAACAGAGGGAAACCTAAATATAAAAAATGCTACTGTAGACGAACGCTTCAACCTAGAAGAACAAAATTTGGTGAGCCAAGTGGGATTCGTGTACTGATCATTTGCACAAAGTATCATCAAGATTGGGTGAAAAAATATTTGCTGGTGTTTCCGAAACTCGTAATTTCTTAGAAGCTTGGCAACCCCTCTCAATGAAAGTGCTTTTCCACAGTCTGTGCCTAGGGCTACTTGAAGAGGAAACAAACCATAGAGACAAAACTGAGAACTCCTTTATTTTGTCAAGTCTCAAAGAGCTACTACAAACCATGTTGGATTTAGAGTTCCAAATTCATCTATCTATATATGAGATAACAGAGGGAAACCTAAATATAAAAACTGCTACTGTAGAGGAACGCTTCAACCTAGAAGAACAAAATTTGGTGAGCCAAGTGGGATTTGTGTACTGATCATTACCACCACGTATCATCAAGATTGGGTGAAAAAATATTTGCTGGTATTTCGGAAACTCGTTTTTCTTAGAAGCTTGGCAACCCCTCTCAATGAAAGTGCTTTTCCACAGTCTGTGCCTAGGGCTACATGAAGAGGAAACAAACCATAGAGACAAACTGAGAACTCTTTTATTTGGTCAAGTTTCAAAGAGCTACTACAAACCATGTTGGATTTAGAGTTCCAAATTCATCTATCTATTTTTTAGAGAACAGAGGGAAACCTAAATATAAAAACTTCTACTGTAGACGAACGCTTCAACCTAGAAGAACAAAATTTGGTGAGCCAAGTGGGATATGTGTACTGATCATTACCACCAAGTATCATCAAGATTGGGTGAAAAAATATTTGCTGGTATTTAGGAAACTCGTTATTTCTTAAAAGCTTGGCAACCCCTCTCAATGAAATGCTTTTCCACAGTCTGCGCCTAGGGCTATTTGAAGACCAAACAAACCATAGAGACAAAACTGAGAACTCCTTTATTTTGTCAAGTTTCAAAGAGCTACGAAAATCCATGTTGGATTTAGAGTTCCAAATTCATCTTTCTATATAGGAGAGAACAGAGGGAAACCTAAATATAAAAACAGCTACTGTAGACGAACGCTTCAACCTAGAAGAACAAAATTAGGTGAGCCAAGTGGGATTTGTATACCTATCATTACCACCAAGTATCATCAAGATTGGGTGAAAAACTATTTGCTGGTATTTCGGAAACTCGTTATTTCTTAGAAGCTTGGCAACCCCTCTCAATGAAAGTGCTTTACCACAGTCTGTGCCTAGGGCTATTTGAAGAGGAAACAAACCATAGAGACAAAACTGAGAAATACTTTATTTTGTCAAGTTTCAAAGAGCTACTACAAACAATGTGGGATTTAGAGTTCCAAATTCATCTTTCTACATAGGAGAGAACAAAGGGAAACTAAATATAAAAACTGTTACTGTAGACGAACGCTTCAACCTAGAAGAACAAAATTTGGTGAGCCAAGTTGGAAATGTGTACTAATCATTACCTCCAAGTATCAACAAGATTGGGTGAAAAAATGTTTGCTGGTATTTCGCAAACTCGTTATTTCTTAGAAGCTTGGCAACCCCTCTCAATGAAAGTGCTTTTCCACAGTCTGTGCCTAGGGCTACTTGAAGAGGAAACAAACCATAGAGACAAAAGTGAGAACTCCTTTATTTTGTCAAGTTTCAAAGAGCTACTACAAACCATGTTGGATTTAGAGTTCCAAGTTCATCTTTCTATATAGGAGAGAACAGAGGGAAACCTAATTATAAAAACTGCTACTGTAGACGAACGCTTCAACCTAGAAGAACAAAATTTGGTGAGCCAAGTGGGATTTGTGTACTGATCATTTGCACAAAGTATCATCAAGATTGGGTGAAAAAATATTTGCTGGTATTTCCGAAACTCGTAATTTCTTAGAAGCTTGGCAACCCCTCTCAATGAAAGTGCTTTTCCACAGTCTGTGCCTAGGGCTACTTGAAGAGGAAACAAACCATAGAGACAAAACTGAGAACTCCTTTATTTTGTCAAGTCTCAAAGAGCTACTACAAACCATGTTGGATTTAGAGTTCCAAATTCATCTATCTATATATGAGATAACAGAGGGAAACCTAAATATAAAAACTGCTACTGTAGACGAACGCTTCAACCTAGAAGAACAAAATTTGTTGAGCCAAGTGGGATTTGTGTACTGATCATTACCACCACGTATCATCAAGATTGGGTGAAAATATTTGCTGCTATTTCGGAAACTCGTTTTGTCTTAGAAGCTAGTCAACCCCTCTCAATGAAAGTGCTTTTCCACAGTGTGTTCCTAGGGCTACTTGAAGAGGAAACAAACCATAGAGACAAAACTGAGAACTCCTTTATTTTGTCAAGTTTCAAAGAGCTACTACAAACCATGTTGGAGTTAGAGTTCCAAATTCATCTATCTATATATCAGAGAATCGAGGGAAACCTAAATATAAAAACTGCTACTGTAGACGAACGCTTCAACCTAGAAGAACAAAATTTGGTGAGCCAAGTTGGAAATGTGTACTAATCATTACCTCCAAGTATCATCAAGATTGGGTGAAAAAATGTTTGCTGGTATTTCGGAAACTCGTTATTTCTTAGAAGCTTGGCAACCCCTCTCAATGAAAGTGCTTTTCCACAGTCTGTGCCTAGGGCTACTTGAAGAGGAAAAAAACCATAGAGACAAAACTGAGAACTCCTTTATGTTGTCAAGTTTCAAAGAGCTACTACAAACCATGTTGGATTTCGAGTTCCAAATTCATCTATCTATATATGAGAGAACAGAGTGAAACCTAAATATAAAAACTGCTACTGTAGACGAACGCTTCAACCTAGAAGAACAAAATTTGGTGAGCCAAGTGGGATTTGTGTACTGATCATTAGAACCTTGTATCATCAAGATTGGGTGAAAAAATATTTGCTGGTATTTCGGAAACTCGTTTTTTCTTAGAAGCTTGGCAACCCCTCTCAATGAAAGTGCTTTTCCACAGTGTGTGCCTAGGGCTACTTGAAGAGAAAACAAACCATAGAGACAAAACTGAGAACTCCGTTATTTTTTCAAGTTTCAAAGAGCTACTACAAACCATGTTGGATTTAGGGTTCCAAATTCATCTATCTATATATTAGAGAACAGAGGGGAACCTAAATATAAAAACTGCTACTGTAGACGAACGCTTCAACCTAGAATAACAAAATTTGGTGAGCCAAGTGGGATTTGTGTACTGATCATTACCACCAAGTATTATCAAGATTGGGTGAAAAAATATTTGCTGGTATTTCGGAATCTCGTTATTTCGTAGAAGCTTGGCAACCCCTCCCAATGAAAGTGCTTTCCACAGTCTGTGCCTCGGCCTTCTTGAAGAGGAAACAAACCATAGAGACAAAACTGAGAACTCTTTTATTGTGTCAAGTCTCAAAGAGCTACTACAAACCATGTTGGATTTAGAGTTCCAAATTCATCTATCTATATATCAGAGAATCGAGGGAAACCTAAATATAAAAACTGCTACTGTAGACGAACGCTTCAACCTAGAAGAACAAAATTTGGTGAGCCAAGTGGGATTTGTGTACTGATCATTACCACCAAGTATCATCAAGATTGGGTGAAAAAATATTGGCTGCTATTTCGCAAACTCGTTATTTCTTAGAAGCTTGGCAACCCCTCTCAATGAAAGTGCTTTTCCAAGGTCTGTGCCTAGGGCTACTTGAAGAGGAAACAAACCATAGAGACAAAACTGAGAACTAATTTATGTTGTCAAGTTTCAAAGAGCTACTACAAACCATGTTGGATTTCGAGTTCCAAATTCATCTATCTATATAGGAGAGAACAGAGTGAAACCTAAATATAAAAACTGCTACTGTAGACGAACGCTCCAACGTAGAAGAACAAAATTTGGTGAGCCAAGTGGGATTTGTGTACTGATCATTAGAACCAAGTATCATCAAGATTGGGTGAAAAAATATTTGCTGGTATTTCGGAAACTCGTTATTTCTTAGAAGTTTGGCAACCCCTCTCAATGAAAGTGCTTTTCCACAATCTGCGCCTAGTGCTATTTGAAGAGGAAACAAACCATAGAGACAAAACTGAGAACTCCTTTATTTTGTAAAGTTTCAAAGAGCTACTACAAACCATGTTGGATTTAGAGTTCCAAATTCATCTTTCTATATAGGAGAGAACAGAGGGAAACCTAAATATAAAAACAGCTACTGTAGACGAACGCTTCAACCTAGAAGAACAAAATTAGGTGAGCCAAGTGGGATTTGTATACCTATCATTACCACCAAGTATCATCAAGATTGGGTGAAAAACTATTTGCTGGTATTTCAGAAACTCGTTATTTCTTAGAAGCTTGGCAACCCCTCTCAATGAAAGTGCTTTACCACAGTCTGTGCCTAGGGCTATTTGAAGAGGAAACAAACCATAGAGACAAAACTGAGAAATACTTTATTTTGTCAAGTTTCAAAGAGCTACTACAAACAATGTGGGATTTAGAGTTCCAAATTCATCTTTCTACATAGGAGAGAACAAAGGGAAACTAAATATAAAAACTGCTACTGTAGACGAACGCTTCAACCTAGAAGAACAAAATTTGGTGAGCCAAGTTGGAAATGTGTACTAATCATTACCTCCAAGTATCAACAAGATTGGGTGAAAAAATGTTTGCTGGTATTTCGGAAACTCGTTATTTCTTAGAAGCTTGGCAACCCCTCTCAATGAAAGTGCTTTTCCACAGTCTGTGCCTAGGGCTACTTGAAGAGGAAACAAACCATAGAGACAAAACTAAGAACTCCTTTATTTTGTCAAGTTTCAAAGAGCTACTACAAACCATGTTGGATTTAGAGTTCCAAGTTCATCTTTCTATATAGGAGAGAACAGAGGGAAACCTAATTATAAAAACTGCTACTGTAGACGAACGCTTCAACCTAGAAGAACAAAATTTGGTGAGCCAAGTGGGATTTGTGTACTGATCATTTGCACAAAGTATCATCAAGATTGGGTGAAAAAATATTTGCTGGTATTTCGGAAACTCGTTTTTTCTTAGAAGCTTGGCAACCCCTCTCAATGAAAGTGCTTTTCCACAGTGTGTGCCTAGGGCTACTTGAAGAGAAAACAAACCATAGAGACAAAACTGAGAACTCCGTTAGTTTTTCAAGTTTCAAAGAGCTACTACAAACCATGTTGAATTTAGGGTTCCAAATTCATCTATCTATATATTAGAGAACAGAGGGAAACCTAAATATAAAAACTGCTACTGTAGACGAACGCTTCAACCTAGAATAACAAAATTTGGTGAGCCAAGTGGGATTTGTGTACTGATCATTACCACCAAGTATTATCAAGATTGGGTGAAAAAATATTTGCTGGTATTTCGGAATCTCGTTATTTCGTAGAAGCTTGGCAACCCCTCCCAATGAAAGTGCTTTCCACAGTCTGTGCCTCGGCCTTCTTGAAGAGGAAACAAACCATAGAGACAAAACTGAGAACTCTTTTATTTTGTCAAGTCTCAAAGAGCTACTACAAACCATGTTGGATTTAGAGGTCCAAATTCATCTATCTATATATCAGAGAATCGAGGGAAACCTAAATATAAAAACTGCTACTGTAGACGAACGCTTCAACCTAGAAGAACAAAATTTGGTGAGCCAAGTGGGATTTGTGTACTGATCATTACCACCAAGTATCATCAAGATTGGGTGAAAAAATATTGGCTGCTATTTCGCAAACTCGTTATTTCTTAGAAGCTTGGCAACCCCTCTCAATGAAAGTGCTTTTCCAAGGTCTGTGCCTAGGGCTACTTGAAGAGGAAACAAACCATAGAGACAAAACTGAGAACTAATTTATGTTGTCAAGTTTCAAAGAGCTACTACAAACCATGTTGGATTTCGAGTTCCAAATTCATCTATCTATATAGGAGAGAACAGAGTGAAACCTAAATATAAAAACTGCTACTGTAGACGAACGCTCCAACGTAGAAGAACAAAATTTGGTGAGCCAAGTGGGATTTGTGTACTGATCATTAGAACCAAGTATCATCAAGATTGGGTGAAAAAATATTTGCTGGTATTTCGGAAACTCGTTATTTCTTAGAAGGTTGGCAACCCCTCTCAATGAAAGTGCTTTTCCACAGTCTGCGCCTAGTGCTATTTGAAGAGGAAACAAACCATAGAGACAAAACTGAGAACTCCTTTATTTTGTAAAGTTTCAAAGAGCTACTACAAACAATGTGGGATTTAGAGTTCCAAATTCATCTTTCTACATAGGAGAGAACAAAGGGAAACTAAATATAAAAACTGCTACTGTAGACGAACGCTTCAACCTAGAAGAACAAAATTTGGTGAGCCAAGTTGGAAATGTGTACTAATCATTACCTCCAAGTATCAACAAGATTGGGTGAAAAAATGTTTGCTGGTATTTCGGAAACTCGTTATTTCTTAGAAGTTTGGCAACCCCTCTCAATGAAAGTGCTTTTCCACAGTCTGTGCCTAGGGCTACTTGAAGAGGAAACAAACCATAGAGACAAAACTAAGAACTCCTTTATTTTGTCAAGTTTCAAAGAGCTACTACAAACCATGTTGGATTTAGAGTTCCAAGTTCATCTTTCTATATAGGAGAGAACAGAGGGAAACCTAATTATAAAAACTGCTACTGTAGACGAACGCTTCAACCTAGAAGAACAAAATTTGGTGAGCCAAGTGGGATTTGTGTACTGATCATTTGCACAAAGTATCATCAAGATTGGGTGAAAAAATATTTGCTGGTATTTCCGAAACTCGTAATTTCTTAGAAGCTTGGCAACCCCTCTCAATGAAAGTGCTTTTCCACAGTCTGTGCCTAGGGCTACTTGAAGAGGAAAAAAACCATAGAGACAAAACTGAGAACTCCTTTATGTTGTCATGTTTCAAAGAGCTACTACAAACCATGCTGGATTTCGAGTTCCAAATTCATCTATCTATATATGAGAGAACAGAGTGAAACCTAAATATAAAAACTGCTACTGTAGACGAACGCTTCAACCTAGAAGAACAAAATTTGGTGAGCCAAGTGGGATTTGTGTACTGATCATTAGAACCTTGTATCATCAAGATTGGGTGAAAAAATATTTGCTGGTATTTCGGAAACTCGTTTTTTCTTAGAAGCTTGGCAACCCCTCTCAATGAAAGTGCTTTTCCACAGTGTGTGCCTAGGGCTACTTGAAGAGAAAACAAACCATAGAGACAAAACTGAGAACTCCGTTATTTTTTCAAGTTTCAAAGAGCTACTACAAACCATGTTGGATTTAGGGTTAAAAATTCATCTATCTATATATTAGAGAACAGAGGGAAACCTAAATATAAAAACTGCTACTGTAGACGAACGCTTCAACCTAGAATAACAAAATTTGGTGAGCCAAGTGGGATTTGTGTACTGATCATTACCACCAAGTATTATCAAGATTGGGTGAAAAAATATTTGCTGGTATTTCGGAATCTCGTTATTTCGTAGAAGCTTGGCAACCCCTCCCAATGAAAGTGCTTTCCACAGTCTGTGCCTCGGCCTTCTTGAAGAGGAAACAAACCATAGAGACAAAACTGAGAACTCCTTTATTTTGTCAAGTTTCGAAGAGCTACTACAAACCATGTTGGATTTAGAGTTCCAAATTCATCGTTCTATATAGGAGAGAACAGAGGGAAACCTAAGTATAAAAACAGCTACTGTAGACGAACGCTTCAACCTAGAAGAACAAAATTAGGTGAGCCAAGTGGGATTTGTATACCTATCATTACCACCAAGTATCATCAAGATTGGGTGAAAAACTATTTGCTGGTATTTCGGAAACTCGTTATTTCTTAGAAGCTTGGCAACCCCTCTCAATGAAAGTGCTTTACCACAGTCTGTGCCTAGGGCTATTTGAAGAGGAAACAAACCATAGAGACAAAACTGAGAAATACTTTATTTTGTCAAGTTTCAAAGAGCTACTACAAACAATGTGGGATTTAGAGTTCCAAATTCATCTTTCTACATAGGAGAGAACAAAGGGAAACTAAATATAAAAACTGCTACTGTAGACGAACGCTTCAACCTAGAAGAACAAAATTTGGTGAGCCAAGTGGGATTTGTGTACTGATCATTACCACCAAGTATCATCAAGATTGGGTGAAAAAATATTTGCTGGTATTTCGGAAACTCGTAATTTCTTAGAAGCTTGGCAACTCCTCTCAATGAAAGTTCTTTTCCACAGTCTAAGCCTAGGGCTACTTGAAGAGGAAACAAACCATAGAGGCAAAACTGAGAACTCCTTTATTTTGCCAAGTTTCAAAGAGCTACTACAAACATGTTGGATTTTTAGTTCCAAATTCATCTATCTATATATCAGAGAATCGAGGGAAACCTAAATATAAAAACTGCTACTGTAGACGAACGCTTCAACCTAGAAGAACAAAATTTGGTGAGCCAAGTTGGAAATGTGTACTAATCATTACCTCCAAGTATCATCAAGATTGGGTGAAAAAATGTTTGCTGGTATTTCGGAAACTCGTTATTTCTTAGAAGCTTGGAAACCCCTCTCAATGAAAGTGCTTTTCCACAGTCTGTGCCTAGGGCTACTTGAAGAGGAAACAAACCATAGAGACAAAACTAAGAACTCCTTTATTTTGTCAAGTTTCAAAGAGCTACTACAAACCATGTTGGATTTAGAGTTCCAAGTTCATCTTTCTATATAGGAGAGAACAGAGGGAAACCTAATTATAAAAACTGCTACTGTAGACGAACGCTTCAACCTAGAAGAACAAAATTTGGTGAGCCAAGTGGGATTTGTGTACTGATCATTTGCACAAAGTATCATCAAGATTGGGTGAAAAAATATTTGCTGGTATTTCCGAAACTCGTAATTTCTTAGAAGCTTGGCAACCCCTCTCAATGAAAGTGCTTTTCCACAGTCTGTGCCTAGGGCTACTTGAAGAGGAAACAAACCATAGAGACAAAACTGAGAACTCCTTTATTTTGTCAAGTCTCAAAGAGCTACTACAAACCATGTTGGATTTAGAGTTCCAAATTCATCTATCTATATATGAGATAACAGAGGGAAACCTAAATATAAAAACTGCTACTGTAGACGAACGCTTCAACCTAGAAGAACAAAATTTGTTGAGCCAAGTGGGATTTGTGTACTGATCATTACCACCACGTATCATCAAGATTGGGTGAAAAAATATTTGCTGCTATTTCGGAAACTCGTTTTGTCTTAGAAGCTAATCAACCCCTCTCAATGAAAGTGCTTTTCCACAGTGTGTTCCTAGGGCTACTTGAAGAGGAAACAAACCATAGAGACAAAACTGAGAACTCCTTTATTTTGTCAAGTTTCAAAGAGCTACTACAAACCATGTTGGAGTTAGAGTTCCAAATTCATCTATCTATATATCAGAGACTCGAGGGAAACCTAAATATAAAAACTGCTACTGTAGACGAACGCTTCAACCTAGAAGAACAAAATTTGGTGAGCCAAGTTGGAAATGTGTACTAATCATTACCTCCAAGTATCATCAAGATTGGGTGAAAAAATGTTTGCTGGTATTTCGGAAACTCGTTATTTCTTAGAAGCTTGGCAACCCCTCTCAATGAAAGTGCTTTTCCACAGTCTGTGCCTAGGGCTACTTGAAGAGGAAAAAAACCATAGAGACAAAACTGAGAACTCCTTTATGTTGTCAAGTTTCAAAGAGCTACTACAAACCATGTTGGATTTCGAGTTCCAAATTCATCTATCTATATATGAGAGAACAGAGTGAAACCTAAATATAAAAACTGCTACTGGAGACGAACGCTTCAACCTAGAAGAACAAAATTTGGTGAGCCAAGTGGGATTTGTGTACTGATCATTAGAACCTTGTATCATCAAGATTGGGTGAAAAAATATTTGCTGGTATTTCGGAAACTCGTTTTTTCTTAGAAGCTTGGCAACCCCTCTCAATGAAAGTGCTTTTCCACAGTGTGTGCCTAGGGCTACTTGAAGAGAAAACAAACCATAGAGACAAAACTGAGAACTCCGTTATTTTTTCAAGTTTCAAAGAGCTACTACAAACCATGTTGGATTTAGGGTTCCAAATTCATCTATCTATATATTAGAGAACAGAGGGAAACCTAAATATAAAAACTGCTACTGTAGACGAACGCTTCAACCTAGAATAACAAAATTTGGTGATCCAAGTGGGATTTGTGTACTGATCATTACCACCAAGTATTATCAGGATTGGGTGAAAAAATATTTGCTGGTATTTTGTAATCTCGTTATTTCGTAGAAGCTTGGCATTCCCTCCCAATGAAAGTGCTTTCCATAGTCTGTGCCTCGGCCTTCTTGAAGAGGAAACAAACCATAGAGACAAAACTGAGAACTCTTTTATTTTGTCAAGTCTCAAAGAGCTACTACAAACCATGTTGGATTTAGAGTTCCAAATTCATCTATCTATATATCAGAGAATCGAGGGAAACCTAAATATAAAAACTGCTACTGTAGACGAACGCTTCAACCTAGAAGAACAAAATTTGGTGAGCCAAGTGGGATTTGTGTACTGATCATTACCACCAAGTATCTTCAAGATTGGGTGAAAAAATATTGGCTGCTATTTCGCAAACTCGTTATTTCTTAGAAGCTTGGCAACCCCTCTCAATGAAAGTGCTTCTCCAAGGTCTGTGCCTAGGGCTACTTGAAGAGGAAACAAACCATAGAGATAAAACTGAGAACTAATTTATGTTGTCAAGTTTCAAAGAGCTACTACAAACCATGTTGGATTTCGAGTTCCAAATTCATCTATCTATATAGGAGAGAACAGAGTGAAACCTAAATATAAAAACTGCTACTGTAGACGAACGCTCCAACGTAGAAGAACAAAATTTGGTGAGCCAAGTGGGATTTGTGTACTGATCATTAGAACCAAGTATCACCAAGATTGGGTGAAAAAATATTTGCTGGTATTTCGGAAACTCGTTTTTTCTTAGAAGCTTGGCAACCCCTCTCAATGAAAGTGCTTTTCCACAGTGTGTGCCTAGGGCTACTTGAAGAGGAAACAAACCATAGAGACAAAACTGAGAACTCCGTTATTTTTTCAAGTTTCAAAGAGCTACTACAAACCGTGTTGGATTTAGGGTTCCAAATTCATCTATCTATATATTAGAGAACAGAGGGAAACCTAAATATAAAAACTGCTACTGTAGACGAATGCTTCAACCTAGAATAACAAAATTTGGTGAGCCAAGTGGGATTTGTGTACTGATCATTACCACCAAGTATTATCAAGATTGGGTGAAAAAATGTTTGCTGGTGTTTTGGAATCTCGTTATTTCGTAGAAGCTTTGCAACCCCTCCCAAAGAAAGTGCTTTCCACAGTCTGTGCCTAGGCCTTCTTGAAGAGGAAACAAAACCATAGAGACAAAACTGAGAACTCCTTTATTTTGTCAAGTCACAAAGAGCTACTACAAACCATGTTGGATTTAGAGTACCAAATTCATCTATCTATATATCAGAGAATCGAGGGAAACCTAAATATAAAAACTGCTACTGTAGACGAACGCTTCAACCTAGAAGAACAAAATTTGGTGAGCCAAGTGGGATTTGTGTACTGATCATTACCACCAAGTATCATCAAGATTGGGTGAAAAAATATTTGCTGGTATTTCGGATCTCTTTATTTCGTAGAAGCTTGGCAACCCCTCCCAATGAAAGTGCTTTCCACAGTCTGTGCCTAGGCCTACTTGAAGAGGAAACAAACCATAGAGACAAAACTGAAAACTACTTTATTTTGTCAAGTTTCAAAGAGCTACTACAAACCATGTTGGATTTAGAGTTCCAAATTCATCTATCTATATATGAGAGAACAGAGTGAAACCTAAATATAAAAACTGCTACTCTAGACGAACGCTTCAACCTAATAGAACAAAATTTGGTCAGCGAAGTGGGATTTGTGTACTGAGCATTATCACCAAGTATCATCAAGATTGGTTGAAAAAATATTTGCTGGTATTTCGCAAACTCGTTATTTCTTAAAGTTGGCAGCCCCTCTCAATGAAAGTGCTTTTCCACAGTCTGTGCCTAGGGCTACATAAAGAGGAAACAAACCATAGAGACAAAACTGAGAACAACTTTGTTTGGTCAAGTTTCAAAGAGCTACTACAAACCATGTTGGATTTAGAGTTCCAAATTCATCTATCTATATATTAGAGAACAGAGGGAAACCTAAATATAGAAAATTCTACTGTAGACGAACGGTTCAACCTAGAAGAACAAAATTTGGTGAGCCAAGTGGGATATGTGTACTGATCATTACCACCAAGTATCATCAAGATTGGGTGAAAAAATATTCGCTGGTATTTCGGAAACTCGTTATTTCTTATAAGGTTGGCAACCCCTCTCAATGAAATGCTTTTCCACAGTCTGCGCCTAGGCCTACTTGAAGAGGAAACAAACCATAGAGACAAAACTGAGAACTCCTTTATTTTGTCAAGTTTCAAAGAGCTACTACAAACCATGTTGGATTTAGAGTTCCAAATTCATCTATCTATATATGAGAGAACAGAGTGAAACCTAAATATAAAAACTGCTACTCTAGACGAACGCTTCAACCTAATAGAACAAAATTTGGTCAGCGAAGTGGGATTTGTGTACTGAGCATTATCACCAAGTATCATCAAGATTGGTTGAAAAAATATTTGCTGGTATTTCGCAAACTCGTTATTTCTTAAAGTTGGCAGCCCCTCTCAATGAAAGTGCTTTTCCACAGTCTGTGCCTAGGGCTACATAAAGAGGAAACAAACCATAGAGACAAAACTGAGAACAACTTTGTTTGGTCAAGTTTCAAAGAGCTACTACAAACCATGTTGGATTTAGAGTTCCAAATTCATCTATCTATATATTAGAGAACAGAGGGAAACCTAAATATAGAAAATTCTACTGTAGACGAACGGTTCAACCTAGAAGAACAAAATTTGGTGAGCCAAGTGGGATATGTGTACTGATCATTACCACCAAGTATCATCAAGATTGGGTGAAAAAATATTCGCTGGTATTTCGGAAACTCGTTATTTCTTATAAGGTTGGCAACCCCTCTCAATGAAATGCTTTTCCACAGTCTGCGCCTAGGCCTACTTGAAGAGGAAACAAACCATAGAGACAAAACTGAGAACTCCTTTATTTTGTCAAGTTTCAAAGAGCTACGAAAAACCATGTTGGATTTAGAATTCCAAATTCATCTATCTATATGGGAGAGAACAAAGGGAAACCTAAATATAAAAACTGCTACTGTAGATGAACGCTTCAACCTAGAAGAACAAAATTAGGTGAGCCAAGTGGGATTTGTGTACCTATCATTACCACCAAGTATCATCAAGATTGGGTAAAAAACTATTTGCTGGTATTTCGGAAACTTGTTATTTCTTAGAAGCTTGGCAACCCCTCTCAAAGAAAGTTCTTTTCCACAGTCTAAGCCTAGGGCTACTTGAAGAGGAAACAAACCATAGAGACAAAACTGAGAACTCCTTTATTTTGTCAAGTTTCAAAGAGCTACTACAACCATGTTGGATTTTTAGTTCCAAATTCATCTATCTCTATAGGAGAAAACAGAGGGAAACCTAAATATAAAAACTGCTACTGTAGACGAACGCTTCAACCTAGAAGAACAAAATTTGGTGAGCCAAGTGGGATTTGTGTACTGATCATTACCACCAAGTATCATCAAGATTCGTTGAAAAAATATTTGCTGGTATTACGGAAACTCATAATTTCTTAGAAGCTTGGCAACCCCTCTCAATGAAAGTGGTTTTCCACAGTCTGTGCCTAGGGCTACTTGAAGAGGAAACAAACCATAGAGACAAAACTGAGAACTCCTTTATTTTGTCAAGTTTCAAAGAGCTACTACAAACCATGTTGGATTTAGAGTTCCAAATTCATCTATCTATATGCGAGCGAACAGAGGGAAACCTAAATATAAAAACTGCTACTGTAGACGAACGCTTCAACCTAGAAGATCAAAATTTGGTTAGCCAAGTAGGATTTGTGTACTGATCCTTACCTCCAAGTATCATCAAGATTGGGTGAAAAAACATTTGCTGGTATTTCGGAAAATCGTTATTTCTTAGAAGCTTGGCAACCCCTCTCAATGAAAGTGCTTTTCCACAGTGTGTGCCTAGGGCTACTTGAAGAGGAAACAAACCATAGAGAAAAAACTGAGAACTCCGTTATTTTTTCAAGTTTCAAAGAGCTACTACAAACCATGTTGGATTTAGAGTTCCAAATTCATCTATCTATATAGGAGTGAACAGAGGGAAAAATAAATATAAAAACTGCTACTGTAGACGAACGCTTCAACCTAGAAGAACAAAATTTGGTGAGCCAATTGGGATTTGTGTACTGATCATTACCACCAAGTATCATCAAGATTCGGTGAAAAAATATTTGCTGGTATTTCGGAAACTCATAATTTCTTAGAAGCTTGGCAACCCCTCTCAATGAAAGTGCTTTTCCACAGTCTGTCCCTAGGGCTACTTGAAGAGGAAACAAACCATAGAGACAAAACTGAGAACTCCTTTATTTTGTCAAGTTTCAAAGAGCTACTACAAACCATGTTGGATTTAGAGTTCCAAGTTCATCTTTCTATATAGGAGAGAACAGAGGGAAACCTAATTATAAAAACTGCTACTGTAGACGAACTCTTCAACCTAGAAGAACAAAATTTGGTGAGCCAAGTGGGATTTGTGTACTGATCATTTGCACAAAGTATCATCAAGATTGGGTGAAAAAAATATTTGCTGGTATTTCGGAAACTCGTTTTTTCTTAGAAGCTTGGCAACCCCTCTCAATGAAAGTGCTTTTCCACAGTCTGTGCCTAGGGCTACTTGAAGAGGAAACAAACCATAGAGACAAAACTGAGAACTCCGTTATTTTGTCAAGTCTCAAAGAGCTACTACAAACCATGTTGGATTTAGAGTTCCAAATTCATCTATCTATATATGAGATAACAGAGGGAAACCTAAATATAAAAACTGCTACTGTAGACGAACGCTTCAACCTAGAATAACAAAATTTGGTGAGCCAAGTGGGATTTGTGTACTGATCATTACCACCAAGTATTATCAGGATTGGGTGAAAAAATATTTGCTGGTATTTCAGAATCTCGTTATTTCGTAGAAGCTTGGCATCCCCTCCCAATGAAAGTGCTTTCCACAGTCTGTGCCTCGGCCTTCTTGAAGAGGAAACAAACCATAGAGACAAAACTGAGAACTCTTTTATTTTGTCAAGTCTCAAAGAGCTACTACAAACCATGTTGGATTTAGAGTTCCAAATTCATCTATCTATATATCAGAGAATCGAGGGAAAACTAAATATAAAAACTGCTAATGTAGACGAACGCTTCAACCTAGAAGAACAAAATTTGGTGAGCCAAGTGGGATTTGTGTACTGATCATTACCACCAAGTATCATCAAGATTGGGTGAAAAAATATTGGCTGCTATTTCGCAAACTCGTTATTTCTTAGAAGCTTGGCAATCCCTCTCAATGAAAGTGCTTTTCCAAGGTCTGTGCCTAGGGCTACTTGAAGAGGAAACAAACCATAGAGACAAAACTGAGAACTAATTTATGTTGTCAAGTTTCAAAGACCTACTACAAACCATGTTGGATTTCGAGTTCCAAATTCATCTATCTATATAGGAGAGAACAGAGTGAAACCTAAATATAAAAACTGCTACTGTAGACGAACGCTCCAACGTAGAAGAACAAAATTTGGTGAGCCAAGTGGGATTTGTGTACTGATCATTAGAACCAAGTATCATCAAGATTGGGTGAAAAAATATTTGCTGGTATTTCGGAAACTCGTTTTTTCTTAGTAGCTTGGCAACC
Organism: Callospermophilus lateralis; assembly: GCF_048772815.1. Taxonomy (NCBI): domain Eukaryota; kingdom Metazoa; phylum Chordata; class Mammalia; order Rodentia; family Sciuridae; genus Callospermophilus; species Callospermophilus lateralis. Next base: position 18,663 of record NW_027515723.1, on the reverse strand, counting down.
CCTCTCAATGAAAGTGCTTTTCCACAGTGTGTGCCTAGGGCTACTTGAAGAGGAAACAAACCATAGAGACAAAACTGAGAACTCCGTTATTTTTTCAAGTTTCAAAGAGCTACTACAAACCGTGTTGGATTTAGGGTTCCAAATTCATCTATCTATATATTAGAGAACAGAGGGAAACCTAAATATAAAAACTGCTATTGTAGACGAATGCTTCAACCTAGAATAACAAAATTTGGTGAGCCAAGTGGGATTAGTGTACTGATCATTACCACCAAGTATTATCAAGATTGGGTGAAAAAATGTTTGCTGGTGTTTTGGAATCTCGTTATTTCGTAGAAACTTTGCAACCCCTCCCAATGAAAGTGCTTTCCACAGTCTGTGCCTAGGCCTTCTTGAAGAGGAAACAAACCATAGAGACAAAACTGAGAACTCCTTTATTTTGTCAAGTCTCAAAGAGCTACTACAAACCATGTTGGATTTAGAGTACCAAATTCATCTATCTATATATCAGAGAATCGAGGGAAACCTAAATATAAAAACTGCTACTGAGGACGAACGCTTCAACCTAGAAGAACAAAATTTGGTGAGCCAAGTGGGATTTGTGTACTGATCATTACCACCAAGTATCATCAAGATTGGGTGAAAAAATATTTGCTGGTATTTCGGAATCTCGTTATTTCGTAGAAGCTTGGCAACCCCTCCCAATGAAAGTGCTTTCCACAGTCTGTGCCTAGGCCTACTTGAAGAGGAAACAAACCATAGAGACAAAACTGAAAACTACTTTATTTTGTCAAGTTTCAAAGAGCTACTACAAACCATGTTGGATTTAGAGTTCCAAATTCATCTATCTATATATGAGAGAACAGAGTGAAACCTAAATATAAAAACTGCTACTCTAGACGAACGCTTCAACCTAATAGAACAAAATTTGGTCAGTGAAGTGGGATTTGTGTACTGATCATTATCACCAAGTATCATCAAGATTGGTTGAAAAAATATTTGCTGGTATTTCGCAAACTCGTTATTTCTTAAATTTGGCAGCCCCTCTCAATGAAAGTGCTTTTCCACAGTCTGTGCCTAGGGCTACATAAAGAGGAAACAAACCATAGAGACAAAACTGAGAACAACTTTGTTTGGTCAAGTTTCAAAGAGCTACTACAAACCATGTTGGATTTAGAGTTCCAAATTCATCTATCTATATATTAGAGAACAGAGGGAAACCTAAATATAGAAAATTCTACTGTAGACGAACGCTTCAACCTAGAAGAACAAAATTTGGTGAGCCAAGTGGGATATGTGTACTGATCATTACCACCAAGTATCATCAAGATTGGGTGAAAAAATATTTGCTGGTATTTCGGAAACTCGTTATTTCTTAGAAGGTTGGCAACCCCTCTCAATGAAATGCTTTTCCACAGTCTGTGCCTAGGGCTACTTGAAGAGGAAACAAACCATAGAGACAAAACTGAGAACTCCTTTATTTTGTCAAGTTTCAAAGAGCTACTACAAACCATTTTGGATTTAGAGTTCCAAATTCATCTATCTATATGGGAGAGAACAGAGGGAAACCTAAATATAAAAACTGCTACTGTAGACGAATGCTTCAAACTAGAAGATCAAAATTTGGTGAGCCAAGTGGGATTTGTGTACTGATCATTACCTCCAAGCATCATCAAGTTTGGGTGAAAAAATATTTGCTGGTATTTCGGAAACTCGTTATTTGTTAGAAGCTTGGCAACCCCTCTCAATAAAAGTGCTTTTCCACAGTCTGTGCATAGGGCTACCTCAAGAGGAAACAAACCATAGAGACAAAACTGAGAACTCTTTTATTTTGTCAAGTTTCAAGGAGCTACTACAAACCATGTTGGATTTAGAGTTCCAAGTTCATCTTTCTATATTAGAGAACAGAGGGAAACCTAAATATAAAAACTGCTACTCTAGACGAACGCTTCAACCTAAAAGAACAAAATTAGGTGAGCCAAGTGGGATTTGTGTACCTATCATTACCACCAAGTATCATCAAGATTGGGTGAAAAACTATTTGCTGGTATTTCGGAAACTTGTTATTTCTTAGAAGCTTGGCAACCCCTCTCAAAGAAAGTTCTTTTCCACAGTCTAAGCCTAGGGCTACTTGAAGAGGAAACAAACCATAGAGACAAAACTGAGAACTCCTTTATTTTGTCAAGTTTCAAAGAGCTACTACAACCATGTTGGATTTTTAGTTCCAAATTCATCTATCTCTATAGGAGAGAACAGAGGGAAACCTAAATATAAAAACTGCTACTGTAGACGAACGCTTCAACCTAGAAGAACAAAATTTGGTGAGCCAAGTGGGATTTGTGTACTCATCATTACCACCTAGTATCATCAAGATTCGTTGAAAAAATATTTGCTGGTATTACGGAAACTCATAATTTCTTAGAAGCTTGGCAACCCCTCTCAATGAAAGTGGTTTTCCACAGTCTGTGCCTAGGGCTACTTGAAGAGGAAACAAACCATAGAGACAAAACTGAGAACTCCTTTATTTTGTCAAGTTTCAAAGAGCTACTACAAACCATGTTGGATTTAGAGTTCCAAATTCATCTATCTATATGCGAGAGAACAGAGGGAAACCTAAATATAAAAACTGCTACTGTAGACGAACGCTTCAACCTAGAAGATCAAAATTTGGTTAGCCAAGTGGGATTTGTGTACTGATCCTTACCTCCAAGTATCATCAAGATTGGGTGAAAAAAATATTTGCTGCTATTTCGGAAACTCGTTATTTCTTAGAAGCTTGGCAACCCCTCTCAATGAAAGTGCTTTCCACAGTCTGTGCCTAGGGCTACTTGAAGAGGAAACAAACCATTAAGACAAAACTGAGAACTCCTTTATTTTGTCAAGTCTCAAAGAGCTACTACAAACCAAGTTGGATTTAGAGTTCCAAATTCATCTATCTATATATGAGATAACAGAGGGAAACCTAAATATAAAAACTGCTACTGTTGACGAACGCTTCAACCTAAAAGAACAAAATTTGGTGAGCCAAGTGGGATTTGTGTACTGATCATTACCACCAAGTATCATCAAGATTGGGTGAAAAAATATTTGCTGGTATTTCGGAAACTCGTTTTTTCTTAGAAGCTTGGCAACCCCTCTCAATGAAAGTGCTTTTCCACAGTGTGTGCCTAGGGCTACTTGAAGAGGAAACAAACCATAGAGACAAAACTGAGAACTCCGTTATTTTTTCAAGTTTCAAAGAGCTACTACACACCATGTTGGATTTAGAGTTCCAAATTCATCTATCTATATAGGAGAGAACAAAGGGAAAAATAAATATAAAAACTACTACTGTGGACGAACGCTTCAACCTAGAAGAACAAAATTTGGTGAGCCACGTGGGATTTGTGTACTGATCATTAGCACCAAGTATCATCAAGATTGGGTGAAAAAATCTTTGCTGGTATTTCAGAAACTCGTAATTTCTTAGAAGCTTGGCAACCCCTCTCAATGAGAGTGCTTTTCCACAGTGTGTGCCTAGGGCTACTTGAAGAGGAAACAAACCATAGAGAAAAAACTGAGAACTCCGTTATTTTTTCAAGTTTCAAAGACCTACTACAAACAATGTTGAATTTAGAGTTCCAAATTCATCTATCTATATAGGAGAGAACAGAGGGAAAAATAAATATAAAAACTGCTACTGTAGACGAACGCTTCAACCTAGAAGAACAAAATTGGGTGAGCCAAGTGTGATTTGTGTACTGATCATTACCACCAAGTATCATCAAGATTCGGTGAAAAAGTATTTGCTGGTATTTCGGAAACTCATAATTTCTTAGAAGCTTGGCAACCCCTCTCAATGAAAGTGCTTTTCCACAGTGTGTGCCTAGGGCTACTTGAAGAGGAAACAAACCATAGAGACAAAACTGAGAACTCCTTTATTTTGTCAAGTTTCATAGAGCTACTACAAACCATGTTGTATTTAGAGTACCAAATTCATCTTTCTATATAGGAGAGAACAGAGGGAAACCTAAATATAAAAACTGCTACTGTAGATGAACGATTCAACATAGAAGAAAAAAATTTGGTGAGCCATGTGTGATTTGTGTACTGATCATTAGCACCAAGTATCATCAAGATTGGTGAAAAAAATATTTGCTGCTATTTCGGAAACTCGTAATTTCTTAGAATCTTGGCAACCCTCTCAATGAATGTGCTTTTCCACAGTCTGTGCCTAGGGCTACATGAAGAGGAAACAAACCAATGAGACAAAACTGAGAACTCCTTTATTTGGTCAAGTTTCAAAGAGCTACTACAATCCATGTTGGATTTAGAGTTCCAAATTCATCTATCTATATAGGAGAGAACAGAAGGTAACCTAAATATAAAAACTGCTACTGTAGACGAACGCTTCAACCTAGAAGAACAAAATTTGGTGAGCCAAGTGGGATTTGTGTACTGATCATTACCACCAAGTATCATCAAGATTCGGTGAAAAAATATTTGCTGGTATTTCGGAAACTCGTTTTTTCTTAGAAGCTCGGCAACCCCTCTCAATGAAAGTGCTTTTCCACAGTGTGTGCCTAGGGCTACTTGAAGAGGAAACAAACCATAGAGACAAAACTGAGAACTCCTTTATTTTTTCAAGTTTCAAAGAGCTACTACAAACCATGTTGGATTTAGAGTTCAGAATTCATCTATCTATATAGGAGAGAACAAAGGGAAAAATGAATATAAAAACTGCTACTGTAGACGAACGCTTCAACCTAGAAGAACAAAATTTGGTGAGCCACGTGGGATTTGTGTACTGATCATTACCACCAAATATCATCAAGATTGGGTGAAAAAATATTTGCTGGTATTTCGGAAACTAGTTATTTCTCAGAAGCTTGGCAACCCCTCTCAATGAAAGTGCTTTTCCACAGTCTGTGCCTAGGGCTACTTGAAGAGGAAACAACCCATAGCGACAAAACTGAGAACTCCTTTATTTTGTCAAGTTTCAAAGAGCTACTACAAACCATGTTGTATTTAGAGTACCAAATTCATCTTTGTATATAGGAGAGAACAGAGGCTAACCTAAATATAAAAACTGCTACTGTAGATGAACGATTCAACATAGAAGAACAAAATTTGGTGAGCCAAGTGGGATTTGTGTACTGATCATTAGCACCAAGTATAATCAAGATTTGGTTAAAAAAATATTTGCTGCTATTTCGGAAACTCGTTATTCCTTAGAAGCTTGGCAACCCTTCTCAATGAAAGTGCTTTTCCAAGGTCTGTGCCTAGGCTACTTGAAGAGGAAACAAACCATAGAGACAAAACTGAGAACTCCTTTATTTTGTCAAGTTTCAAAGAGCTACTACAAACCATGTTGGATTTAGAGTTCCAAATTCATCTATCTATATATCAGAGAATCGTGGGAAACCTAAATATAAAAACTGCTACTGTAGACGAACGATTCAACCTAGAGTAACAAAATTTGGTGAGCCAAGTGGGAAAAGTGTACTGATCATTAGCTCCAAGTCTCATCAAGATTGGGTGAAAAAATATTTGCTGGTATTTCGGAAACTCGTTATTTCTTAGAAGCTTGGCAACCCCTCTCAATGAAAATGCTTTTCCACAGTCTGCGCCTAGGGCTACTTTAAGAGGAAACAAACCATAGAGACAAAACTGAGAACTCCGTTATTTTTTCAAGTTTCAAAGAGCTACTACAAACCATGTTGGATTTAGAGTTCCAAATTCATCTATCTGTATAGGAGAGAACAAAGGAAAAAATAAATATAAAACTGCTACTGTAGACGAACGCTTCAACCTAGAAGAACAAAATTTGGTGAGCCAAGTGGGATTTGTGTACTGATCATTAGCACCAAGTATCAACAAGATTTGGAGAAAAAAATATTTGCTGGTATTTCGGAAACTCGTAATTTCTTAGAAGCTTGGCAACCCCTCTCAATGAAAGTGCTTTTCCACAGTGTGTACCTAGGGCTACTTGAAGAGGAAACACCATAGAGACAAAACTGAGAACTCCGTTATTTTTTCAAGTTTCAAAGAGCTACTACAAACCATGTTGGATTTAGAGTTCCAAATTCATCTATCTATATAGGAGAGAACAGAGGGAAAAATGAATATAAAAACTGCTACTGTAGACGAAAGCTTCAACCTAGAAGAAAAAAATTTGGTGAGCCAAGTGGGATTTGTGTACTGATCATTTGCACAAAGTATCATCAAGATTGGGTGAAAAAATATTTGCTGGTATTTCGGAAACTCGTAATTTCTTAGAAGCTTGGCAACCCCTCTCAATGAAAGTGCTTTTCCACAGTCTGTGCCTAGGGCTACATGAAGAGGAAACAAACCATAGAGACAAAACTGAGAACTCCTTTATTTGGTCAAGCTTTAAAGAGCTACTACAAACCATGTTGGATTTAGAGTTCCAAATTCATCTATCTATATAGGAGAGAACAGAAGGTAACCTAAATATAAAAACTGCTACTGTAGACGAACGCTTCAACCTAGAAGAACAAAATTTGGTGAGCCAATTTGGAAATGTGTACTGATCATTACCTCCAAGTATCATCAAGATTGGGTTAAAAAATATTTGCTGGTATTTCGGAAACTCGTTATTTCTCAGAAGCTTGGCAACCCCTCTCAATTAAAGTGCTTTTCCACAGTGTGTGCCTAAGGCTACTTGAAGAGGAAACAAACCATAGAGACAAAACTGAGAACTCCGTTATTTTTTCAAGTCTCAAAGAGCTACTACAAACCATGTTGGATTTAGAGTTCCAAATTCATCTATCTATATATGAGATAACAGAGGGAAATCTAAATATAAAAACTGCTACTGTAGACGAACGCTTCAACCTAGAAGAACAAAATTTGGTGAGCCAAGTGGGATTTGTGTACTGATCATTACCACCAAGTATCATCAAGATTGGGTGAAAAAATATTTGCTGGTATTTCGGAAACTCGTTATTTCTTAGAAGCTTGGCAACCCCTCTCAATGAAAGTGCTTTTCCACAGTCTGTGCCTAGGGATTCTTGAAGAGGAAACAAACCATAGAGACAAAACTGAGAACTCCTTTATTTTGTCAAGTTTCAAAGAGCTACTACAAACCATGTTGGATTTAGAGTTCCAAATTCATGTATCTATATGGGAGAGAACAGAGGGTTCCTAAATATAAAAACTGCTACTTGAGATGAACGCTTCAACCTAGAAGAACAAAATTTGGTGAGCCAAGTGGGATTTGTGTACTGATCATTACCACCAAGTATCATCAAGATTGGGTGAAAAAATATTTGCTGGTATTTCGGAAACTCGTTATTTCTTAGAAGCTTGGCAACCCTTCTCAATGAAAGTCCTTTTCCACAGTCTGTGCCTAGGGCTACTTGAAGAGGAAACAAACCATAGAGACGAAACTGAGAACTCCTTTATTTTGTCAAGTTTCAAAGAGCTACTACAAACCATGTTGGATTTAGAGTTCCAAATTCATCTATCTATATATCAGAGAATCGTGGGAAACCTAAATATAAAAACTGCTACTGTAGACGAACGATTCAACCTAGAGTAACAAAATTTGGTGAGCCAAGTGGGAAAAGTGTACTGATCATTAGCTCCAAGTCTCATCAAGATTGGGTGAAAAAATATTTGCTGGTATTTCGGAAACTCGTTATTTCTTAGAAGCTTGGCAACCCCTCTCAATGAAAGTGCTTTTCCACAGTCTGCGCCTAGGGCTACTTTAAGAAGAAACAAACCATAGAGACAAAACTGAGAACTCCGTTATTTTTTCAAGTTTCAAAGAGCTACTACAAACCATGTTGGATTTAGAGTTCCAAATTCATCTATCTATATATGAGATAACAGAGGGAAATCTAAATATAAAAACTGCTACTGTAGACGAACGCTTCAACCTAGAAGAACAAAATTTGGTGAGCCAAGTGGGATTTGTGTACTGATCATTACCACCAAGTATCATCAAGATTGGGTGAAAAAATATTTGCTGGTATTTCAGAAACTCGTAATTTCTTAGAAGCTTGGCAACCCCTCTCAATGAAAGTGCTTTTCCACAGTCTGTGCCTAGGGCTACTTGAAGAGGAAACAAACCATAGAGACAAAACTGAGAACTCCTTTATGTTGTCAAGTTTCAAAGAGCTACTACAAACCATGTTGGATTTAGAGTTCTAAATTCATCTATCTATATAGGAGAGAACAGAGGGAAACCTAAATATAAAAACTGCTACTGTAAAGGAGCGCTTCAACCTAGCAGAACAAAATTTGGTGATCCAAGTGGGATTTGTGTACTTTTCATTACCACCACTTATCATCAAGATTGGGTGAAAAAATATTTGCTGATATGTCGGAAACTCGTAATGTCTTGGAAGCTGGGCAACCCCTTTCAATGAAAGTGCTTTTCCACAGTCTCTGCTTAGGGCTAATTGAAGAGGAAACAAACCATAGAGACAAAACTGAGAACTCCTTTATTTTGTCAAGTTTCAAAGAGCTTCTACAAACCATGTTGGATTTAGTGTTCCAAATTAATATATCTATATAGGAGAGAACAGAGTGAAACCTGAAAATAAAACTGCTACTGTAAACGAAGGCTTCGACCTAGCAAAACAAAATTAGGTGAGCCAAGTGGTCTTTGTGTACTTTTCATTACCACCACGTATCATCAAGATTGGGTGAAAAAATATTTGCTGGTATTTCGGAAACACGTAATTTCTTGGATGCTTGGCAAGCCCTTTCAATGAAAGTGCTTTTCCACAGTCTCTGCTTAGGGCTACTTGAAGAGGAACAAACCATAGAGACAAAACTGAGAACTCCTTTATTTTGTCAAGTCTCAAAGAGCTACTACAAACCATGTTGGATTTAGAGTACCAAATTCATCTATCTATATATCAGAGAATCGAGGGAAACCTAAATATAAAAACTGCTACTTTAGACGAACCCTTCAAACTAGAAGAACAAAATTTGGTGAGCCAAGTGGGATTTGTGTACTGATCATTACCACCAAGTATCATCAAGATTGGGTAAAAAAATATTTGCTGGTATTTCGGAAACTCGTTATTTCTTAGAAGCTTGGCAACCCGTCTCAATGAAAGTGCTTTTCCACAGTCTGTGCCTAGGGCTACCTGAAGAGGAAACAAACCATAGGGACAAAACTGAGAACTCCTTTATTTTGTCAAGTTTCAAAGAGCTACTACAATCCATGTTGGATTTAGAGTTCCAAATTCATCTATCTATATATGAGAGAACAGAGAGAAACCTAAATATAAAAACTGCTACTGTAGACAAACGCTTCAACTTAGAAGAACAAAATTTGGTGAGCCAAGTGGGGTTTGTGTACTGATCATTACCACCAAGTATCATCAAGATTGGGTGAAAAAATATTTGCTGGTATTTCGGAAACTCGTAATGTCTTGGAAGCTTGGCAAAATCTCTCAATGAAAGTGCTTTTCCACAGTCTGTGCCTAGGGCTACTAGAAGAGGAAACAAACCATAGAGACAAAAATGTGAACTCCTTTATATTGTCAAGTTTCAAAGAGCTACTAAAAACCATGTTGAATTTAGAATTCCAAATTCATCTCTCTGTATAGGAGAGAACAGAGGGAAACCTAAATATAAAAACAGCTACTGTAGACGAACGCTTCAACCTAGAAGAACAAAATATGGTGAGCCAAGTGGGATTTGTGTACTGGTCATTAGCACCAAGTATCATCAAGATTGGGTGAAAAAATATTTGCTGGTATTTCGGAAACTCGTTATTTCTTAGAAGCTTGGCAACCCCTCTCAATGAAAGTGCTTTTCCACAGTCTGTGCCTAGGGCTACTTGAAGAGGAAACAAACCATAGAGACAAAACTGAGAACTTCTTTATTTTGTCAACTTTCAAAGAGCTACTACAAACCATGTTGGATTTGGAGTTCCAAATTAATCAATGTAAATAGGAGAGAACAGAGTGAAACCTAAATATAAAAACTGCTACTGTAGACGAAAGTTTCAAACTAGAAGAACAAAAATTTGGTGAGCCATGTGGGATTTGTCTTCTGATCATTACCAGCAATTATCATCAAAATTAGTTGAAAAAATATTTGCTGGTATTTCAGAAGATCGTTATTTCTTAGAACTTGGCAACCCCTCTCAATGAAAGTGCTTTTCCACAGTCTGTGCCTAGGGCTACTTGAAGAGGAAACAAACCATAGAGACAAAACTGAGAACTACTTTTTTTGTATAGTTTCAAAGACGGACTACAAACCATGTTGGATTTAGAGTTCCCAAATCATCTATCTACATAGGAGAGAACAGAGTGAAGCCTAAATATAAAAACTGCTACTTTAGACGAACGCTTAAACCTCGAAGAACAAAATTTGGTGAGCCAAGTGGGGTTTGTGTACTGATCATTACCACCAAGTATCATCAAGATTGGGTGAAAAAATATTTGCTGGTATTTCCGAAACTTGTTATTTCTTAGAAGCTTGGCAACCTCTCTCAAAAAAGTGCTTTTCCACAGTCTATGCCTAGGGAAACTTGAAGGGAAAACAAACCATAGAGACAAAACTGAGAACTACTTTATTTTGTCAAGTTTCAAAGAGCTACTACAAACCATGTTGGATTTAGTGTTCTAAATTCATCTATCTATATAGGAGAGAACAGAGGGAAACCTAAATATAAACACTGCTATTGTAAAGGAACGCTTCAACCTAGCAGAACAAAATTTGGTGAGCCAAGTGGGATTTGTGTACTTTTCATTACCACCACGTATCATCAAGTTTGGGTGAAAAAATATTTGCTGATATGTCGGAAACTCGTAATGTCTTGGAAGCTGGGCAACCCCTTTCAATGAAAGTGCTTTTCCACAGTCTCTGCTTAGGGCTAATTGAAGAGGAAACAAACCATAGAGACAAAACTGAGAACTCCTTTATTTTGTCAAGTTTCAAAGAGCTTCTACAAACCATGTTGGATTTAGTGTTCCAAATTAATATATCTACATAGGAGAGAACAGAGTGAAACCTGAAAATAAAACTGCTACTGTAAACGAATGCTTCGACCTAGCAAAACAAAATTTGGTGAGCCAAGTGGGATTTGTGTACTTTTCATTACCACCACGTATCATCAAGATTGGGTGAAAAAATATTTGCTGGTATTTCGGAAACACGTAATTTCTTGGATGCTTGGCAACCCCTTTCAATGAAAGTGCTTTTCCACAGTCTCTGCTTAGGGCTACTTGAAGAGGAAACAAACCCATAGAGACAAAACGGAGAACTCCTTTATTTTGTCAAGTTTCAAAGAGCTACTACAAACCATGTTGGATTTAGAGTTCCAAATTTATCTATCTATATAGGAGAAAACAGACGGTAACCTAAATATAAAAACTGCTACGGTAGACGAACGCTTCAACCTAGATAAACTAAATTTGGTGTCCCAAGTGGGATTTGTGTACTGATCATTACCACCAAGTATCATCAAGATTGGGTGAAAAAATATTTGCTGGTATTTCGGAAACTCGTAATGTCTTGGAAACTGGGCAACCCCTTTCAATGAAAGTGCTTTTCCACAGTCTGTGCCTAGGGCTACTTGAAGAGGAAACAAACCATAGAGACAAAACTGAGAACTCCTTTATTTTGTCAAGTTTCAAAGAGCTACTACAAACCATGTTGGATTGAGAGTTCCAAATTCATCTATCTATATATCAGAGAACAGAGTGAAACCTAAAAATAAAAACTGCTACTGTAGACGAACGCTTCAAACTAGGAGAACAAAATTTGGTGAGCCAAGTGGGATTTGTGTACTGATCATTACCACCAAGTATCATCAAGATTGGGTGAAAAAATATTTGCTGGTATTTCGGAAACTCGTTATTTCTTAGAAGCTTGGCAACCCCTCTCAATTAAATTGCTTTTCCAAAGTCTGTGCCTAGGGCTACTTGAAGAGGAAACAAACCATAGAGACAAAACTGAGAACTCCTTTATTTTGACAAGTTTCAAAGAGCTACTACAATCCATGTTGGATTTAGAGTTCCAAATTCATCTATCTATATAGGAGAGAACAGAGAGAAACCTAAATATAAAAACTTCTATTGTAGACGAACCCTTCAAACTAGAAGAACAAAATTTGGTGATCCAAGTGGGATTTGTGTACTGATCATTACCACTAAGTATCATCGAGATTGGGTGAAAAAATATTTGCTGGTATTTCGGAAACTCGTTATTTCTTAGAAGCTTGGCAACCCCTCTCAGTGAAAGTGCTTTTCCACAGTCTGTGCCTAGGGCTACCTGAAGAGGAAACAAACCATAGGGACAAAACTTTGAACTTTTTTATTTTGTCAAGTTTCAAAGAGCTACTAAAAACCATGTTGTATTTAGAATTCCAAATTCATCTATCTGTATAGGAGAGAACAGAGGGAAACCTAAATATAAAAACTGCTACTGTAGACAAACGCTTCAATCTAGAAGAACAAAATATGGTGAGCCAAGTGGGATTTGTGTACTGATCATTAGCACCAATTATCATCAAGATTGGGTGAAAAAATATTTGCTGGTATTTCGGAGACTCGTTATTTCTTAGAAGCTTGGCAACCCCTCTCAATGAAATTGCTTTTCCACAGTCTGTGCCTAGGGCTCCTTGGAGATTAAACAAACGACAGAGACAAAAGTAAAAACTCCTTTTTTGTCAAGTTTCAAAGAGCTACTACAAACCATGATTTATTTGGAGTTCCAAAACATCTATCTAAATAGGAGAGAACAGAGGGAAACCTAAATATAAAAACTGCTACTGTAGAAGAAAGCTTCAACCTAGAAACAAAATTTGGTGAGCCAAGTGGGAATTGTGTACTGATCATTAGCAACAAGTATCATCAAGATTGGGTGAAAAAATATTTGCTGGTATTTCGGAAACTCGTTATTTCTTAGAAGCTTGGCAACCCCTCTCAATGAATGTGCTTTACCACAGTCTGTGCCAAGGGCTACTTGAAGAGGAAACAAACAATAGAGACAAAACTGAGAACTCCTTTATTTTGTCAAGTTTCAAAGAGCTACTAAAAACCATGTTGGATTTAGAGTTCCAAATTCATCTATCTAAATAGGAGAAAACAGAGGGAAACCTAATTATAAAAACTGCTACTGTAGACGAACGCTTCAACATAGAAGAACAAAATTTGGTGAGCCAAGTGAGATTTGTGTACTGATCATTACCCCCAAGTATCATCAAGATTGGGTGAAAAAATATTTGCTGGTATTTCGGAAACTCGTTATTTCTTAGAAGCTTGGCAACCCCTCTCAATGAAAGTGCTTTTCCACAGTCTGTGCCTAGGGCTACTTGAAGAGGAAACAAACCATAGAGACAAAACTGAGAACTTCTTTATTTTGTCAACTTTCAAAGAGCTACTACAAACCATGTTGGATTTGGAGTTCCAAATTAATCAATGTAAATAGGAGAGAACAGAGGGAAACCTAAATATAAAAACTGCTACTGTAGACGAAAGTTTCAAACTAGAAGAACAAAATTTGGTGAGCCATGTGGGATTTGTCTTCTGATCATTACCAGCAATTATCATCAAAATTAGTTGAAAAAATATTTGCTGGTATTTCAGAAGATCGTTATTTCTTAGAACTTGGCAACCCCTCTCAATGAAAGTGCTTTTCCACAGTCTGTGCCTAGGGCTACTTGAAGAGGAAACAAACCATAGAGACAAAACTGAGAACTACTTTTTTTGTATAGTTTCAAAGACGGACTACAAACCATGTTGGATTTAGAGTTCCCAAATCATCTATCTACATAGGAGAGAACAGAGTGAAGCCTAAATATAAAAACTGCTACTTTAGACGAACGATTAAACCTCGAAGAACAAAATTTGGTGAGCCAAGTGGGGTTTGTGTACTGATCATTACCACCAAGTATCATCAAGATTGGGTGAAAAATATTTGCTGGTATTTCCGAAACTTGTTATTTCTTAGAAGCTTGGCAACCCCTCTCAAAAAAGTGCTTTTCCACAGTCTATGCCTAGGGAAACTTGAAGGGAAAACAAACCATAGAGACAAAACTGAGAACTACTTTATTTTGTCAAGTTTCAAAGAGCTACTACAAACCATGTTGGATTTAGTGTTCTAAATTCATCTATCTATATAGGAGAGAACAGAGGGAAACCTAAATATAAAAACTGCTATTGTAAAGGAACGCTTCAACCTAGCAGAACAAAATTTGGTGAGCCAAGTGGGATTTGTGTACTTTTCATTACCACCACGTATCATCAAGTTTGGGTGAAAAAATATTTGCTGATATGTCGGAAACTCGTAATGTCTTGGAAGCTGGGCAACCCCTTTCAATGAAAGTGCTTTTCCACAGTCTCTGCTTAGGGCTAATTGAAGAGGAAACAAACCATAGAGACAAAACTGAGAACTCCTTTATTTTGTCAAGTTTCAAAGAGCTTCTACAAACCATGTTGGATTTAGTGTTCCAAATTAATATATCTACATAGGAGAGAACAGAGTGAAACCTGAAAATAAAACTGCTACTGTAAACGAATGCTTCGACCTAGCAAAACAAAATTTGGTGAGCCAAGTGGGATTTGTGTACTTTTCATTACCACACGTATCATCAAGATTGGTGAAAAAATATTTGCTGGTATTTCGGAAACACGTAATTTCTTGGATGCTTGGCAACCCCTTTCAATGAAAGTGCTTTTCCACAGTCTCTGCTTAGGGCTACTTGAAGAGGAAACAAACCCATAGAGACAAAACGGAGAACTCCTTTATTTTGTCAAGTTTCAAAGAGCTACTACAAACCATGTTGGATTTAGAGTTCCAAATTTATCTATCTATATAGGAGAAAACAGACGGTAACCTAAATATAAAAACTGCTACGGTAGACGAACGCTTCAACCTAGATAAACTAAATTTGGTGTCCCAAGTGGGATTTGTGTACTGATCATTACCACCAAGTATCATCAAGATTGGGTGAAAAAATATTTGCTGGTATTTCGGAAACTCGTAATGTCTTGGAAACTGGGCAACCCCTTTCAATGAAAGTGCTTTTCCACAGTCTGTGCCTAGGGCTACTTGAAGAGGAAACAAACCATAGAGACAAAACTGAGAACTCCTTTATTTTGTCAAGTTTCAAAGAGCTACTACAAACCATGTTGGATTGAGAGTTCCAAATTCATCTATCTATATATCAGAGAACAGAGTGAAACCTAAAAATAAAAACTGCTACTGTAGACGAACGCTTCAAACTAGGAGAACAAAATTTGGTGAGCCAAGTGGGATTTGTGTACTGATCATTACCACCAAGTATCATCAAGATTGGGTGAAAAAATATTTGCTGGTATTTCGGAAACTCGTTATTTCTTAGAAGCTTGGCAACCCTCTCAATTAAATTGCTTTTCCACAGTCTGTGCCTAGGGCTACTTGAAGAGGAAACAAACCATAGAGACAAAACTGAGAACTCCTTTATTTTGACAAGTTTCAAAGAGCTACTACAATCCATGTTGGATTTAGAGTTCCAAATTCATCTATCTATATAGGAGAGAACAGAGAGAAACCTAAATATAAAACTTCTATTGTAGACGAACCCTTCAAACTAGAAGAACAAAATTTGGTGATCCAAGTGGGATTTGTGTACTGATCATTACCACTAAGTATCATCGAGATTGGGTGAAAAATATTTGCTGGTATTTCGGAAACTCGTTATTTCTTAGAAGCTTGGCAACCCCTCTCAGTGAAAGTGCTTTTCCACAGTCTGTGCCTAGGGCTACCTGAAGAGGAAACACACCATAGGGACAAAACTTTGAACTTTTTTATTTTGTCAAGTTTCAAAGAGCTACTAAAAACCATGTTGTATTTAGAATTCCAAATTCATCTATCTGTATAGGAGAGAACAGAGGGAAACCTAAATATAAAAACTGCTACTGTAGACAAACGCTTCAATCTAGAAGAACAAAATATGGTGAGCCAAGTGGGATTTGTGTACTGATCATTAGCACCAATTATCATCAAGATTGGGTGAAAAAATATTTGCTGGTATTTCGGAGACTCGTTATTTCTTAGAAGCTTGGCAACCCCTCTCAATGAAATTGCTTTTCCACAGTCTGTGCCTAGGGCTCCTTGGAGATTAAACAAACGACAGAGACAAAAGTAAAAACTCCTTTTTTGTCAAGTTTCAAAGAGCTACTACAAACCATGATTTATTTGGAGTTCCAAAACATCTATCTAAATAGGAGAGAACAGAGGGAAACCTAAATATAAAAACTGCTACTGTAGAAGAAAGCTTCAACCTAGAAACAAAATTTGGTGAGCCAAGTGGGAATTGTGTACTGATCATTAGCAACAAGTATCATCAAGATTGGGTGAAAAAATATTTGCTGGTATTTCGGAAACTCGTTATTTCTTAGAAGCTTGGCAACCCCTCTCAATGAATGTGCTTTACCACAGTCTGTGCCAAGGGCTACTTGAAGAGGAAACAAACCATAGAGACAAAACTGAGAACTCCTTTATTTTGTCAAGTTTCAAAGAGCTACTACAAACCATGTTGGATTGAGAGTTCCAAATTCATCTATCTATATATCAGAGAACAGAGTG
The DNA here is from genome assembly GCF_048772815.1 of Callospermophilus lateralis. NCBI lineage: Eukaryota > Metazoa > Chordata > Mammalia > Rodentia > Sciuridae > Callospermophilus > Callospermophilus lateralis. The sequence goes on along the minus strand of NW_027515723.1, from coordinate 2,121 downwards.
AAACCTAAAAATAAAAACTGCTACTGTAGACGAACGCTTCAAACTAGGAGAACAAAATTTGGTGAGCCAAGTGGGATTTGTGTACTGATCATTACCACCAAGTATCATCAAGATTGGGTGAAAAAATATTTGCTGGTATTTCGGAAACTCGTTATTTCTTAGAAGCTTGGCAACCCCTCTCAATTAAATTGCTTTTCCACAGTCTGTGCCTAGGGCTACTTGAAGAGGAAACAAACCATAGAGACAAAACTGAGAACTCCTTTATTTTGACAAGTTTCAAAGAGCTACTACAATCCATGTTGGATTTAGAGTTCCAAATTCATCTATCTATATAGGAGAGAACAGAGAGAAACCTAAATATAAAAACTTCTATTGTAGACGAACCCTTCAAACTAGAAGAAACAAAATTTGGTGATCCAAGTGGGATTTGTGTACTGATCATTACCACTAAGTATCATCGAGATTGGGTGAAAAAATATTTGCTGGTATTTCGGAAACTCGTTATTTCTTAGAAGCTTGGCAACCCCTCTCAGTGAAAGTGCTTTTCCACAGTCTGTGCCTAGGGCTACCTGAAGAGGAAACAAACCATAGGGACAAAACTTTGAACTTTTTTATTTTGTCAAGTTTCAAAGAGCTACTAAAAACCATGTTGTATTTAGAATTCCAAATTCATCTATCTGTATAGGAGAGAACAGAGGGAAACCTAAATATAAAAACTGCTACTGTAGACAAACGCTTCAATCTAGAAGAACAAAATATGGTGAGCCAAGTGGGATTTGTGTACTGATCATTAGCACCAATTATCATCAAGATTGGGTGAAAAAATATTTGCTGGTATTTCGGAGACTCGTTATTTCTTAGAAGCTTGGCAACCCCTCTCAATGAAATTGCTTTTCCACAGTCTGTGCCTAGGGCTCCTTGGAGATTAAACAAACGACAGAGACAAAAGTAAAAACTCCTTTTTTGTCAAGTTTCAAAGAGCTACTACAAACCATGATTTATTTGGAGTTCCAAAACATCTATCTAAATAGGAGAGAACAGAGGGAAACCTAAATATAAAAACTGCTACTGTAGAAGAAAGCTTCAACCTAGAAACAAAATTTGGTGAGCCAAGTGGGAATTGTGTACTGATCATTAGCAACAAGTATCATCAAGATTGGGTGAAAAAATATTTGCTGGTATTTCGGAAACTCGTTATTTCTTAGAAGCTTGGCAACCCCTCTCAATGAATGTGCTTTACCACAGTCTGTGCCAAGGGCTACTTGAAGAGGAAACAAACAATAGAGACAAAACTGAGAACTCCTTTATTTTGTCAAGTTTCAAAGAGCTACTAAAAACCATGTTGGATTTAGAGTTCCAAATTCATCTATCTAAATAGGAGAAAACAGAGGGAAACCTAATTATAAAAACTGCTACTGTAGACGAACGCTTCAACATAGAAGAACAAAATTTGGTGAGCCAAGTGAGATTTGTGTACTGATCATTACCCCCAAGTATCATCAAGATTGGGTGAAAAAATATTTGCTGGTATTTCGGAAACTCGTTATTTCTTAGAAGCTTGGCAACCCCTCTCAATGAAAGTGCTTTTCCACAGTCTGTGCCTAGGGCTACTTGAAGAGGAAACAAACCATAGAGACAAAACTGAGAACTTCTTTATTTTGTCAACTTTCAAAGAGCTACTACAAACCATGTTGGATTTGGAGTTCCAAATTAATCAATGTAAATAGGAGAGAACAGAGGGAAACCTAAATATAAAAACTGCTACTGTAGACGAAAGTTTCAAACTAGAAGAACAAAATTTGGTGAGCCATGTGGGATTTGTCTTCTGATCATTACCAGCAATTATCATCAAAATTAGTTGAAAAAATATTTGCTGGTATTTCAGAAGATCGTTATTTCTTAGAACTTGGCAACCCCTCTCAATGAAAGTGCTTTTCCACAGTCTGTGCCTAGGGCTACTTGAAGAGGAAACAAACCATAGAGACAAAACTGAGAACTACTTTTTTTTGTATAGTTTCAAAGACGGACTACAAACCATGTTGGATTTAGAGTTCCCAAATCATCTATCTACATAGGAGAGAACAGAGTGAAGCCTAAATATAAAAACTGCTACTTTAGACG